>NW_010107628.1:69485-141676 GCF_000699245.1 Pterocles gutturalis | reverse complement strand
ATCGCCTTTGGAGGCGTTTCCAGTGGCACTGAGGGGGACATGGGGGGGCTGCGATTGTCCCTGTGGGGGCTGCGACTCCCTTAGGGGGTGTGGGGCTTCATAACTTTTTTGCGGGTTCCCCAGGCCCCTTGCAGGGGGGTGCAGGGCTGGCTGAGATTTGCCTTGTAAGTGTCCCCAGTCTCCCTGTGGGGGCTCTGATCCCGTCTGTGGGGTATGGTCCTTCTAGGCAGCATCTTGGCCTCACTTGCTGGGAGCCCAAGGAGCCCTGACTTTCTTTAGGGGAGCATTGGAGAGGGTCCTTATTATCTTTTGGGGGTCCCTAGTCGCTCTTGTATGGACTATGGTCCTCCTCTTGGGGGTAGATTGATGGGTCCTGGAGGGTTCCTGATTGCTAGGGATCGGGTAATCCTACTGAGATCCCCAGTTCCCTGTGGGAGAAGTCCTCATCCACTTTGGAGAAAGTGTGTTGGCCCTGACCTATCTTGGGGACATTAAATCCCCAGAGTGGACTGAATGGCTGTTCAAGTCAGGGGGAGAGGGAGCACAGGGTGGCCCCAGACCCCCTGGAGAGGTGATTCCCTTATACACACCTGAGAGGTCAGTGAGGTTAATAATTAGGTGGCTTCCATCTGCTTAGAGAAGAGTTGAGGGTAGCCATGATTTCCCTTCGTGGGTGTGGTGACATGTCCAAGGGGGTACATGTCTGGAGCGCTGTGAGGTCTGTTTTCACAGAATGGTTTGGGTTGTAAGGGACCTTTAAAGTTCATCTAGTCCAACTGCCCTGCAACAAGCAGGGACATCTTCAGATAGATGAGGTTGCTCAGAGCCCCATCCAGCCTGACCTTGAGTGTTTCCAGGGATGGGGCATCTACAGTCTCTCTGGCCAACCTGTTCCAGTGTCTCACCACCCTCATCATAAAAAATTTCTTCCTTGTATCAAGTCTGAATCTACTCTCTTTTAGTTTAAAATCGTTACCCCTTGTCCTATCGCAGCAGGCCCTACTAAAATGTTTGTCCCCATCTTTCTTGTAAACCCCCTTTAAATACTATAAGGTCATCTCCACAGAGCCTTCTCTTCTCCAGGCAGAACAACCCCATCTCTCTCAGCCCTTCCTCCTAGGAGAGTTCCTCCAGCCCTCTGACCACCTTTGTGGCCCTCTGGCCTCACTCCAGCAGGTCCATGTCTTTCTTGTGCTGATGACTGCTTCCTTCAGATTTTGACTCAGTTTCTTCCCTTCTTCTCCTGTTATGAAGAGATGCTTTTTCTCTGAAGTTTCCTCCTCTTTTTTTCTCTTGTCTGTTCACTTGGACCCAGATGCCTGTGGGATATGAGTGTCCTCTTCCTGATTTCCACCAGAGTTGTGTTCCAAAAGTACCTCCCCTTGGTCTAACTGTGCCTTCAGTTTTCCATTCTCCATGAATAACCTCTTTAATGTGCCTTAGAAAAGAGAAGTAAAGCATCCTGTGGATGTTTAATTGTATAATTCATCAGCTGTTTCTGTCCCCCTCTTGCTTTGACCTGAGAAGCAGAAATCCTCTCTCTTCCCAGTGACTACAAGCAAAAAAACTTCCCTGCTTTACAACCAGATCTTTTTGTAAGGGAATGCCAGGCTCCCATGGAATTAATTTTTTTTTAGATTTAATCATATTGTGATGAAAAAACATTATATTAGTCAAAAAAAAAAAAAAAAAGAGGATACAGGCAAATGTCTGTCTTATGTCTGGGTGCTTTTGAGGAAGCTCTGATAACTTCATCTCTGTGCCGGAGGTGGCCAGACCATCACAGTCCATTGCTTGATCTCTCCCAGGACACCAGTCCCTCCTTACACACATTTGGTGTCGGTTTTGATCAGGTAGGGAGCCAGCAAGTATTTCCAGTGCTCTCGCACAAGCATCTGGGTGGTTCTATGTCTGTCCCATTCCACAAGGGATGAAGAGGACTGCTGAAATGTCCTGTCTCATAACCCCTTTCACACTTTGTCTGGAGGCTCTTGGCCTCGGGAAGAGTTTTGTTTCTGTCTTGCCCGATCAGGAGAAACAACCACCCTGTGTAGGCTATGGCTGAGTTAAGGTGTTTTCTGTGGAGCTTCCAAGAGATTTCACTTATAAAATGTTATTTTTAATACTCTTCAGCTGTGTGACTGTTGCTAATTGACACAAGGACAGACAAAGTATTTATTTTTATTTTATAGAATGGCTTCAAATGTCATTGCATGTCTGAGTCCCACCAGAGGCAATTGCTGCTGGCTTCTGAAAATCCTCAGCAATTCATGGATTACTTTTCTGAGTAAGTTTGCTGTATGTTCTTACCCAGATGTTCATTCCTGTATCAGCACAGCCGTACCTCTAAGGCTGAGGCATGTCCCACTGAAGACACTTTACTCGAATACATTATATGTCAGCTCTTTTTTTAATGGCAATTTGAAAATGTAGGCAATGTCACTTTTTAATGCATGTAAGAGGTTTCAGAGAGCCATGCTATTTAATTAAATTTGACAGTTTTATCCTGTGTCTGAGTTCCACTTTAGGTTGTTCTGTGTTACAAAGTACGTCTGTTCTGCCCCCACTAAGGGACTGCCTCACAGGCAGGGTTACAAAGAGATAAAAGAACCATTACAGAGAGATAACAAGTCGGGGGTGTGACTAACGTCCCACAGCTTCCCCCGTCCTTTGTCCAACTGACCTACATGACAGCTGGGTTGACTGGAGCTGTCTTCAGGACAAGCCTGAAGCGAGGCTTTATACTCAAGCCCTTGAATTAGCAGTGAGATGAGTGATCAATCCACCCCGTCTACCACTGCCACCCTTTGTCCTGCCGCGTGTTTTGTGTCAGTCAACTTGGGAAGATACCTGGTAATGAAATACCGGCAATTAGTGGGAAGTGTTTAGATTTTGTTCTTTCAATTTTGTCTCTTTGAAAGGGTATCCTTCTTTTGATGATTTAACTTGTATGTGCAGGTACCGTGTCGTATTTCATTGTGTGTACATACTGTATTTAATGCTGCTTTACTAAAAAGGGAAATGAGTGTCTGATTTTCATTATGCTCAGTTCAAAAGAAAACTAATTTTTATACTGCAGATATTTCATTGTTAATGACAATAGGAAAATGTTTTGTAACCATTATGGTTTTACTAAAATACTTTCTTTTTTTCCCTTGAGGGAGTTCCGAAATGATTTCCTAGAACTGCTGAGGAGGCGATTTGGTAAACATTTTATTGTTTGTTTGTTTTTAATGTCTTTTATTAATTCAGTGCAAGAAGTTTTGGTTGTTTTCTCCTAGGCCCTGTATTTATATTTAATTAAAATAATTCTGTGTTTCAGGGACAAAGAGAGTCCACAATAATATTGTGTACAATGAATATATCAGTCATCGAGAACACATCCACATGAATGCCACACAGTGGGAGACACTGACTGATTTTACTAAATGGCTGGGGAGAGAAGGTAAACGTAGTTGCTCAGGGTTGGGAAGTTTTAAAAATATTGGGTAATTGCATTGCTGGTAAGTGATCTGTAAACATTTACATTAGTTCTCCTGTTTCCTTTTTCTTTCTTCCCCTCCCCTCCTGTATATATATTAACAGATGTCCAAACATATTTCTGTGCTAAGTGTTAGGAATTTGCTTATGAAAAATGTCAGAAGTCTGGGAAAAACGCATCAATCATGAACCTTTCTTTGTTTCATCTGTTGGTCCATATTTACTGGAGGTATTGCTAAATTCTAAATCAACTTCCAACAGTTGCCATTTAAAAATTAAAAACTACAATAGAACATTTCTTGTGACTACAGAATCCTTCCATATTTAAGGCATCAAGAAGCGAGCGGTCATTTTAATTCCTGACCTAGTGAAAGGGTTAAACCTTGAGAACTGTAGTTTTGTGGGAGGAAGAGAGATGAAATGGCACTGTGATATGACAGAAAGTTTACTTTGGCTCTCATTGCCTGTGTTCTACAGGGTACATTATGAGTCAGATAGTGTTTGAAAAGTCACTCTAGTGAGAGTTAGTAACAATAACGTAGCGTACTAAAGTTTCCTTTAGTATGCTGCTATTAGTGTGTACTGTTTGTATATGTTAGATTTCTGTTTTCTTCCTTGTTAAAACAGTGGGAAGGAAACATTTTCTTCAATAAGGAAAGTATTATAAAACACTCTGTCCGCTTTATTCCATGCTGTGGCCTATTTCCAAATAGAACCGATTAGCTAAAGGACAGAAACAGATACTAGGGCTAGTATTGACTAAAGTCGATTTTACCAGGCCAATAAGGGGTACGTTGTCTCTGGTAAAGTATCTGCATTGTTATACTGAACATAGACTGTGAAAATTATCTTGATATTTTATTTGTCCCTTGCTTTCTTTTGTGAGTATTAATCTTTATCTTACATTGACTTTTCAGGTCTTTGCAAGGTCGATGAGACTCCAAAAGGCTGGTACATTCAATATATTGATAGGGACCCAGAGACTATTCGCAGGCAACAAGAACAAGAGAGGAAGAAGAAACAAGATCTTGATGATGAAGAAAAAACTGCTAAATTCATTGAACAACAAGTTAGAAGAGGTTTGGAGGGGAAAGAACTGGTGAGGAAAATTACACTGTATGTCAACTTTCAAAACTCCTCTTGGTTAAGTTAATGGTGAATCGATGCTGCGGGGATCCTTGCAGTGGTATTTCCTTTGCGGTTAGTTAGAAGGTGATGAGTAAGCTTCATGTTTCAGGTTACAAGCTCATCAGAAGTTCAAACTGAGGAACAGTGGGCATATTTGGCTGCATTGCTGTTCTTTTCTAAGCCACAAGGAATAGTCTTCTCCCAGAAAATTCTGATAGCAGCCTTAAATAAATTGTTTCTATTGAAATTACAGCTTGTTACATTTCCTTGACTAAACAATGTGCTGATGGTTCTTAAAATTGATGAATATCGAGATCCCCGGTTTCAAAACCAAAATAAATAAAAGCAAACAGAGGTTTCATATCCTTTTAGATTTCTTGTGATTTTGAAATCTAGCAGAATTGTGCCCTGTGGCCCCAGTGTCTGATCCTGGCCATTTCAGACTTTGATTTAGACTGTCTTCTTTCATACTTGAATCACCACATCAGTTCAGTTATGTTGTGAATTTTCTGCTATATGTTTGTCTTAGATCATAACCTGCTCTGGAGGAAAACTTGGAGTTACTTTGTACCTGGTTTGCTTTAGTACTAAAGGAATAACAATTACTGCTCTTCAAGTGATTAGAGATTTAAAAATCACTCTTGAATTTAGGAAGGGAGAGTAAACAACACAATAAACGTAATGAGCTGTCTCCTTTTATGGTATTTCACAACTTTTAGGGCTGCAAATAACAAGTACCTTGTACAGTGGGGAGGCTGAGATAACGAGGGGGAGCTGACATAATCAAATCCACATAGAGAAAAGTTTTATTTTGATAGTGCTGGTGTGGTATTCGGGAGCTGTTTATTTGGCGTCATTCCATGACTTCCATACGTGTTGTTGCCTGGGCCTGGAACCTCCCGTTTGATCCTGGGTATTGATAGGTACATATAAGTGCTGTTGTAAACAATTATCTTTTTTCTTAATTTAAAACTAATTGAAATTTAAACGGTCTGAGCCTTTGGTGATAAAAATTAGGAAAGATTCCAGAATTTCCTTCTTTGGGTTATCAGTCTGTCCAGAAACCAGTCTGATCATGCTGGTTCAAATAGGGAAAACTGTTACAGTAAGGCCATTCTCTTTTCATGCGGGAATCAAGCAAGTTTAGACAGCGTCTCTGTAGAGTGTTAATTAGACAATTTTCCACAGGAGCCTGTAATGAGATAATGTTTTCAATTTATAATCTCCTTATGAATCAAGCCAGGTTGAATATTACAGTTACTTGTAATAATCTCACAGTAGTCTGTAAAACTGAGCTAATCAATGATCACCAAAAAATGATATCTTGGCTCAGTTTTCTGTTTGACTCTTGAAACATGTTTTGTGTTCTTTTGGCAGGAACAGCCAGTCTATACTGAATTGAACAGAGAAAATGAAGAAGAGAAAGGTAACCAGATTTTGATATATTTAATTTTCTAGAACCTAGTGAAGCTGATTTTGTGATTAAAATTAGATGAGCACTGAGGCTTGCTCAGTGCTTCGTAAAGTGCTTTGAGATCAGTTATAAAGAACACTGGAATATGGAAATACAGAGTATTCTTTCTTTCAGTGTTTAAAGTAATTTATTTTGAAAGCTGAACCAAAAGACAGATTAGTAAATGTTTTCAAATTTATGATCTTTTCCATTTGCAGATTTTTAAAATTGTAACATCCTTCAATGAAGTTATATTTAAAGATAGAAATAGAGTAATGTCTTTTTATTTTTTAGTTACATTTAATTTAAACAAAGGACCAAGTACTTCAATAGCAGCATCTTCTAAAACAAGGTGAGAAAAGATTTTAAGGGCAACTTTTACTGTTGCAGAGCACTGAAATGGCAATGGTATTGTATGGGCAGGAGGATGTATCTTGTCCTGAAATATTCGGAGTCTAATATCTCATCCTGCCACGTTGTTCAGGAGGGGATACAAGGTGACTTCATGGTTTCTTTTGTATTTAAAATGAATGAATGAGTCTATCTTAAATGTGTGCTTTGGGGAGCCTTCTTGAATTTATGATGGTTTGTGGCAGACACCCATGAAGCAATAGGCAGTTCTGTGTTCCTCTAAGAAGATACTGTTTTGTGAAAGGGTGGATGAGGGATCCAATGAGAGCATTTGAAGTGAATACCATCTAGTCCCAGCTGCCTTCTATGAATGGGTGTTCGTAACTTCTTAATTTTGGTTCCTAAAAGGTTTGATTACATTGTCTAATTGGAGGTGATACTTTCTCTGATCATCGTTTAAGAAGCTGAATCTGCCTGATGGAAATCTTTCTAAAGCTCATGAATTTAATTGTCATCATATAACCACACGCAATGCAGGACAAAAAGGATCAATAATGCAAACAATGCCGACTTACAGCAGTCTGTGAAACTGTTTGATGAGCAGTACATCTTTTTATGTGAGGCAATATTGTAATTAAATGTATTGCAGGTAAAATGAAAGGTTTCCTCTCATCACAAGCTCAGCTCTTAGATAAGGTATCTGATGGGAGATATGCCAGGCAGAAAACGAGACAATAAAGTAGTTCATTGCAATAATAAGTACAGATTTCAGGCTTTGAGGAAAACTTGTAAATTATCCCTAAGCATTGAGTTGTGCTTAAGATGAGTCTGAAACTTAATGCAGATGCTCACTTGAATAGTTTCAGTGAGGAATACTTAAGGTGCTTGCTAAAATGTGGCTGAATGTGAAGTCATATATCAAGTAGCATAATTTTTTCATAGCATCTGAGAGATACTGGTCTGTAAGCTTTGTAATGGTAGTGTAGATGCAAAATTAGGATACCCAGTTCATGGTAAAGTGACCAGACCGTGGTTTACGTGGCACTAGCGATAAAGGAATCACCTCAGAGTTGTATATGAAAACTGCTTCCCCATGTCAGCGTTAAGGTGTGTTCTCCAGCTGTGAGATACTTTGGCTGTTAGTGGGGATCGGTTGAGTTCAGCCTGATGTCCTGTGCCCCAGCACAGCGTGCAGCAGGACTTCCTGGCTTCCCACCTTCTGTGCTCACAGCACAAACTACAGAAACCTGGAACTTGGATTTCTTAGCAGGGTGCAGAAATAGGACCAGGAGATCATAGGTAGTGGATGGTAGAGTTTTGGAGGCATCTGGATACCGATGGCTGGGTGGAGAGATGGGAGTTGGAGCCTTGCTGAGAAGGGGAGTGAGAGGGGAGCTGTGTATTCCCTTGACAGCTGTGTGGCTGGCGTGGAGATACGAGTCACTGCTGCCGTTGCACAGCTGCTGATGCTGACTGCCCTTGAGCAAACTGGGAGCCCTGGGCTTACTTTTTTCCCTCAAGAACTTGTATCCTCAAATCCCTGCTTAACTCACTCAGTGGACAAGTAAGATTAGAATTACTTCTGATTAAGGAATGAGCCGAAGCTACTAGCAAGGCCACTAGCAAGGCCACTGACTCCTTTCTGCAGTGCTGCAAATGTACCAGTGTACAGTCCTGCCTGCACACTCGTCAGCCTCCATTTTACACAGTTAGGCTCTCCCCAGCCCTATAATCCCAAGAGAAGATAATTCAAAACCTTTTTTTGTGTGATGGTTAGGACCTTGTCTGTAATTTCCCAGGTAAATGTGGTCATGGCTGGTTTATACCAGTTGCTCTCATGTGGGTATGAGTGTTTAACATAAGTAGTTCTTTTTCTCCCTGGTGTTTGCTTTCTCAGACAGCGTAGAGAGCAATTTTAGCCTGCATGGTGCTGGCCTCATCTCTCCGTACCCGCGATCTGCTGAATAGTGCTTCGTTGTCCTTGTTCCAGTTTCAGCTAACCTTGAACAGGGGAGCTGATCCAATTTGTGCATGCTGCAAATGAAACATTGCCATGGCTTCTAAAAGACACTAATGTTTGTCTGTCTTGACACTTCCTAGAATAGCATTTGACTCTTTCATGACTGGTAGCTGTGATCTGTGATTATAGCCAGACCCCTTTCTGCTTTTGTTGTTCTTAAGCAGCTCTCAGTAGATACAAGGTAATGAGAGTAAACTTTCCCAAAGTATATGAGCTTGCATAATGTGAATTTTGTGGGGTTTAAAACATGCTTTTCAAGATTAGCCAGTCCCTTCTGGTGTCCAGTTCTTTGTTGTGTCCTCCATATTGGTGACACAACTCCCCAGTGTTGGTGGTCTCTCACTCTTTGTCCCAGGGTCCTTAATGAATATGTTAAATAAGATTTGTTTTAATATTGACACCCAGAAAACCCGTAGTAACCTCACAGCTAGATGTGTTTTCCTTCTTGAATATAGTCACAACAGTTACGTTTTAATTGTATGTTGCCCTTTATGAGATGTTATTTTAAGTACTTGCTGTTTGATTTGTGATTTAATGTGCAGTCTGTCCTAGAACTCTGGTATGGAGATGATCCAGACTTCCTCTGAAATACAATTTTTCTCTCGATTTTGCTTCTACTGCCATTTCTGTATGTCCATTCCCATTATGTATCTTCCCTTTGCTGGTATGTCCACCATCCTCACCTCTGGCAAAACGTGCAGTTTGTCATAAGGCTGTGTTAATATTACCTTACTCTCCAGCTCACAGCAGCCTTCTTCATCTTTCTGGGTGAGAGAACACCCGCATTTTTTTTTTTACCGCATTCAAATGTCTCTTATAAAAATGGTTTAACTCGATCTGCCTTTAGGCTGTTCTCACTTTACGTAGATCTTCCCTGATCCCTGAGATGTAATTTTGTGCTGATTGCTCTTTTCTTTCGTAACTTGGAAGCTGTTTTCCTGTTTTGAGTGTGATTGTGAAGTCGGTGTTTATTTGCTGGATGTGGAGCCCTTTTCTGCAGATTCCCATGTATTTTCTTCCTGCTTTTGTCTTCTCCATTGAACTCAAGTCCCTGATCAACTCTGCTTTTTGCACTGGTGAACTGCTCATCAAGTTGTTTTCATTCAGCTGGACTGCTAGCAGCAAACGTCAGTGGACGTGGAGTTTACAACTCAAGGAGATTGGTTCTAGCTGCCAAATGCAGTCCTAGAGAAGGAGGCATGCAGGGTCTGGAAGGTGACTTGCACAACTGAAATTAAATAGATCAGGAAACCTTTTTGCACAAACAGCTCTTCAAATGCATCTTGGTAGAGGAGACAGTGTAAGGTCTGCTCTGAAAACACCATCTTACTCTTCCAGCAGTGTCCTTGGAACGAATGCACTGAAGATGGTGGAAGGGGCAGTTAAAAGAAAAGAATCAGCCCATAGCTCTGGTCAGTCCAAAGAGAAAAAGAAGAAATCTGCACTGGATGAGATTATGGAGGTAATAGTCATGCAGGATCTGTGTCTTTATAACCCCATGCCTGTGGCTATGTCCACTTTACCAGGGTGTCCCTTTGAAGTCACCTCAGACCTTGAGTTCATGTGGAATTCAGACTTTTATCAGGCAAAATGGTTTCACTTCCCCATTAAAACTGGTTTCTGCTGCTCATCTGTGCCTATTCCCCAGACAACTGAGATGTTGGAAGTAAAGGAATATGGATTTTGGAAGAGAAGAACATATCTAGAAGCACTTGACAAAAACAAATATAAATCTCCATCATTTTATCATGGGTTCCTGGATCTCATCAGATTGATTTTTATGCAGCAAGCACACACTGACTTACCTTTATTTAGTTTTGCGGGTTTTTTTATTCCCCACTTGAGGCTGGGCCTAGCTTTTCAGAGGCATGGGAAAGCTGCAGTGAAAGGAGAAAGTAAGTGGTGATTATTTGTTGTTCTGTAGCTTGAAGAAGAGAAGAAAAGAACAGCTCGAAGAGACTACTGGTTGCAGCCTGTAAGTGTCTTAAAAATTATTATTATACTAAACAGAAACAATTCTGTGTCTCTAAAGCTGCTGTTGATTTGTGTAAAGATCCAAAAGCAGATTCTGGACTAAATTCACTCATTTTCCAAGCTGCCAAATGTGAAATATTACAGTATCTGCAAGGAGTTACTCTTCTGGTTGAGCATGATCTGCGGTCTGAAGCATTGTATGCCTGATCTCAGATGGGGTGGTATTCTCTAAACAAAGAGTTGGTACTGTGGGTCTCTGCAGGTCGTGTTTAAGTCATGATGTTGCTTAGAGCCCTCTTCTTTCTGCACTAGCAGTTGGTACACACAGAGATGTAGAAGTCAACATCAGCCTTTGAGCTGAGAGACCTCATCTCAGCTCCTGCTTATTGATTGAACTTGTAGATCAAGAAGTCCTGCCTTTGACCCATTGTGGGCTATCACATTATATCCTGAATTCAAGTATGACTGTACTTGTAAAACAAAAAAAACCTCTTGAGAGATACTACTTTGAGGCAGTATGAAGAAAAAGACAAGTTCCTAAATGCTAAGTCTTTGCTGTTGTTGCTTCTTGCACTGTGCTGTACAGTCTGTGGTTGGAGTCAGAGTGACCTGAATGGTCAAGGAGTTTAGACTGTGCAGTTGTTTGTATATTTTGTCATTTCTTTTTATTTTTTTTTTCTCTTTTCATATCTTCCAGGAAATTGTTGTAAAAATTGTAACAAAAAAGCTTGGAGAGAAGTATCACAAGAAGAAGGCAGTTGTTAAGGTAAAGTGTGCAAATGGAAGCACGTGGCATTGGCTTTTCTGGTATCAGATAACTTCTGAGGTTTTGTTTCATTGTGCAAGTTGTTCAGCCTTAAAGGCAACACTGACAGGGGCTGAAATGTCGCCTTAACTTTAGTGGGACTTATTCTGGGCAAGGAGTGAATCTCTGAATTGGTTTAATGGAATTTACTCAGTGGTTCTTTCTTAAGCACTGTTCTGTCCTGTGTGGTTTGTCCCTATTAACGCATCCATCTTGGAGAATAGTCACTTTGTCAGTGTGATATGACCATGAGCAATGCAGTTGTGTTTTAATCTCAGACCGGTCAGTTTTGCACTGATATTTAAGCTGCAGCCTGCCTTTGAACAAGGAGGTGTTCAAGAAATGTGTAGATGCGGTGCTTAGGTACATGGTTTAGTGGGTTAGGTGGTGTTGGGTTGGACTTGATGATCCTTGAGGTCTTTTCCAACCTTAATAATTCTATGATAAGATCCCATTTGTATACAAACTCTTCAGGGTTCAAGCTTTTCTCTGTTGTTCTTAAGTGCTTTCTTTTAGCCACTGACGGTGAAATTATGTTGTGCTGGGTAGTCCAGGGCTCAGCAGTCTCTGGCAGGAGTGCCAAAGACAACACCCAGGTGCGTTTTGGATGATCGATAAGGGTGTGTAGAGCAAAAAATCACTGCTCTTTTGATAGACATCTCAGAGGGTTTATGAGTCCCAGTGGCTGTTTTTCTTTGAGCTCTGAATACGAGAGGTGGAACATGGTTTATGTTGGGCACAAAGGTAACATTTCATCTCATTGAGAGGCAGCATCCCAGTTGTCACTGTGTGGCTTCCAGCCACCTTAGCCTCCCATGGGGGAAAGAAGCCTCTAATTTGCTCTCCGTCCCTGAGACTGTAGCTAAGCCTCCCATGGGGGAAAGAAGCCTCTAATTTACTCTCCGTCTCTGAGACTGTAGCTAACATAGATGAACCGAAGGCTGACAAAACCTTCAGACAAGTCTGACAAAATTAGTGTTAAATTAGACCAGTCACTGAGGTTCAAGAGGAGCCCTTTTAATCTGGCCTTAACTTCAGAGTGGGGCCAGTCAGCGGTTTGCAAAAGCTGGATGCCTTTAGGACAGCTCAGAAGCCCTTGCTGCTTTTGAGAATGTAGAAGTGGACACTCATGGTCCTGAGTTTGTTAATTCTGAAATGTGAATTTAGATAATTTTTTGTTATTTTTCTGATTGGCCTCTGCTTTTCACAACAGGAGGTGATTGACAAGTATACAGCCGTTGTGAAAGTGATTGATTCTGGAGACAAACTGAAGCTTGATCAGACACATCTGGAAACTGTAATCCCCGCACCAGGTATAGCTATTTTGTTTGTTTTTCAGTTTATCAGTCACTGTGAAACTTATATTTCAGTCCTTTTTAAACTGCTTTGAGTCTTCACAGTCCCTTGTAAGAATTAGATCATTTTCTGAGAAGACAGAAGTGCTTTAGGAATCAGTTCATTTGATGAGTCAAAAGCATCTCCCTTCAGCTGCCAGGAGGCATCTCTGCAAGTCCTGCAGAGCCCTTGGTCATATTTATCCTGTATCTTCCTTCCAAAGTCATGCCTCAAATAGCTGTGGGCACTTGGCAAAGCTTACCTCACCTCCTGTTTGGTTCACTGGTGGTTTTTTGGCTGGTACACACCAATATTTGTGTGTAGCATCTGATCAGTATTTCGGGGAACGGTCAGGGTGGTAGTAAGCAGAAACCTTCTCTCCTTCAGCTATCGGTGGAGTTGAACACACATCCATCAAAAAAATTTGGGGGCCCTGTTGTGTAACTGTTTTCTGATTTCTTATTTCAGGCAAGAAAGTGATGGTATTAAATGGTGGCTACAGGGGAAATGAAGGCATCTTGGAATCTATTAATGAAAAGAGGTTTTCAGCAACAATAATCATCGACTCTGTAAGTATCAAACACTGCAAGATCTAGTTTTCATAGAGTGCTCTTCATCTTCATCATCATCATCGAGCTTTCACAAAGAAAGATGGTATCATTAATCCTGCTTACAGGTGGGATTTATGGTGTGCAAAATTCTGTGGTCGCCCCCATCTACTCCTAACCAGCAAGAAAACAGCCACACATTCCCCATCGCAGACTAATGTTTGCCTTTAAAAAGATGCCAGGATGCTGAATTTGTCAAGTTTTGAACTGGAAAGAGACTTGCAAAATCTTTCATATGTTTATTTTGAACATGGCTGCTGTTGTACTATTTTGTAGGAAAGTATAAAAATGTGAAATATGAAAGGAGCTGAATTTTCTCCTGCCTTTTCCATAGGGTTTAATGTGCTTATTTGTTGTCTTGTTCATGGTTGACAATTATGGTTGTTTTTTTGCTTTTGGGCTTGGTGGGTTTTTTTAAATTTCACCTTTCTCTGGGCTAAAACTAGGCCATGTCATCTTGTCCATTTATGTGGCTACTTCTTTTTTGTTCTCTGCAAAACTAAACTCATTGATACAGCAGAGCAGATATTGGCTCAAAGACAAATTTCTTAAACACAGCTCGCAGGAGAGAGACTCTATTAAGATTCCATTGAAAGAAGGGCTGCAGAAGCTCAGCCCAGATTGCATTCTGGAGAGTTTGCTTGAGAAGAGACGGTGCAGATGTCCCAACCACAGAAGGAGCTTTGGTTGGAGCTAAAGATCATTATAATGTTGGTCTTGGAAAGTGAGGGTAGTTTTTCTCTAGTTCTGATGCTTGTGGATGTTAAGATTTCCCTCTCCTGCATGAACTGAGTCAACTGAAAATGGGTGAAGCTACTCCTGGAAACCAGTGAAGTCTGAGAATTTTCTCATTGATTGTAGGGTGACCAATACTTTTATACACAAGAAGATTGTATTCAAAATTAAATCTTTTTACTACTTAGAAATTCACAGTGAATTAATTCAGAACAGCTGCTTTGTATGCCTCAAAATTGCAAAGACTTTAACTAAGACAAAAAGTGTCCTGAAAGTGAAAAGATTTCTGGGACAGTGTTGAGGGTCTGTCAACATTCTCTGGTCAGGTTGAAAATAGTGAAACAGAAAACATTGTGTCGTGAGCAAATCCCAAACCTGCAGTTTTTTTGGATGCATTCTGCATCTGTCTCCTGTACAGCCTCCAGTGTGCAGTTATATGTGGCTTTTGGACTGAGGAAAAACGCTAATGCCTGTGATTTCCAGTGCTATTCACTTTGGTTGTGCTTCTTGAAAAATGTCTAAAAGTGTTGAGATTTTGTACAGTCCCTTTAGCTATCTTACCATAAACTCCCTGTTGGGAATGTAACAAACAAGTTTATATTTTGATCTTATTTCTTCCACTATGTTTTTCTCCAGGGACCTTTAAAAGGACGGCGAGTTGAAGATATCCAGTATGAAGACATTTCCAAACTTGCCTGAGGTGCTAATTGTGGATCAGAGAAGATTTTGGTTCCCAAATACATCTTTCTGTCATCTTGCAGGCAGACACAAGACTCTACCATGTCAGGGTTTTAATTGTGTGCGTGTATGTATTTATAATGTATATAGAAATTAACCACAAGCAAACTGGATTTATTTAAAGATCACTATGGATTTGTTCCATAAAGTGTTTGTGGAAATCTTATCAGTGGAAATATTTCATCTGATTCTGTATCAAAGCTATGTTATAATGTTTGGTTCCATTTCCTTTTGTAAAATATAGCAGATACCTGCAAGCTGGAGTATTTTATTTACTGAAGTATGTTAGCAGTTCCATATGAGAGGGAATTACTTACAAATAGCTGCTTGAGGCAGGCAGTGGAGTTTAAACAACACACTTCTCACTCTGCAGCCAAAATGGAGTTCTGGCTGCAGGAACAAGGGAACAGATTAAGAGAGAGCAGCAGGAAGGTAACAGCGCAGCAAGGGATTATTTTCCTGGATTTTGTAAGAATGCTCTTGTTTACGTGCTGTCACCAACTTATTTTTGGTTGGCACATCAATGATAGTAGAATCCAAGTCATCACTCTTCTATCATCTTGTTGTCAGGGTTCCTAATAATGCTAATATGCAATTTATCTTCGTGTGGACTCCAAGATGGATGTTACTTTTGGAATTGCCAGGATGCAGCCAAAGTGTGCGCAGATACGAATTGGTGATTGCTTTTTAGGTTTTCCAGAGCCTTTTCCTCTGTTCATGCTTCCATTGTTTCCCTGCTCTGCTACATGAGTAATGTTACGCATGCTAAATGATGTAACATTACTTTTTAAAAAATTTTTTTTAAATGTCACATTTTGTACAGTATTTAATTTCTAAGGCAGTTCAGGAATAAACATAAACCTTTTTTAGGTCACTGTATTTCTTATCAGCCTTTTAAACACGTGGTGGTTTATATCCACTGTAAAGTGGTGAGCTCCCTTATTTATGTTAAAAAAAAGATGCAAGTCATCCCAGGCAAAATACAAACTATCACCTCATGGTCCAGTCTGCCTCTGATGAGGTTGTGTGTATCTGGAACCTGATGGAAGGAAAACCGATAGCCTCCATGCCCTCCAGAGGAGATCTCAGCTGAGGGTTGAAGAAGGCAGGATGCTGTCGTGATGTGCACATCAGGTACATGGCGGTCGAAAAGTTCAAGGTCACTAGAGGCAAAAGTCACTGTTCCTTGTCCCTTTCCTTGCCTCAAAGGTTCACTGTCTTGTTGATTTGTGGTTTCCAGGGGACCCCTGCAGGAAAACTGAAAGACTGCAGAGGTTTAGTGAAACAGCTGCTGTCTGGATTAACCTGAAATAACCTCACACAGAACATCGAATGGCTTTCCAGGGATCCCAGACTTAAATGCGAGGGAGATTCAAGCAGTAATGCAGTATCTGAAAAATGGAGAATTACGAGGAGGGGAGCTGGAGATGGAAGACACACTTGTCTGTAAATTCAGGCTCTTTGTGCAACCTGGATTGTGTAAAGAGCTCTGCCTTGTCTCAAAGAACAGGTACTGAGTGAGAAGAGGTATGTAGGAGAATAATGAGGATAACTGGAAGAACAGAACAGCTTCTGTATCCCTGAAAATAATTACACTGAATATTCTGGAGCCTGAAAATTTAAAGTGAGTATAATAGAGATGTTATATTATTAATTGTGTGGAAATGAACAGAGAATGATTATTCACTGCTTGTTTTTCTATACAAGCTAGGAAATGGGCAGTGGAATTACTGATTTGGGGATTTAAAAACACACTTGGCAGGTTTTTCCTTTGCCCACAGGGCCTAGTTAAACTGGGGAACTCACTGCTGCGGGGTGTTATGGATGCCAAAGCTAATAAATGAGTTCAAAGAAGCAGTGAATGGTTAGTAGGGAAGTTGCTTACACTTCTGAGAGTTACTTTGAAGAGACACTTAAAACACATTGAGCCTCTTGGTCCTGACACTGTGGCTGCAAGACAGATATGTGCCAGCCTTTCGTTCATAAGTGAAGGAAACTAAAGTTCAGAATGGCAAGAAGATGACTTGAGTCCCCTTCCTAGATGAGGGCTGCTGAGAAGAAACTGGCCAACATTTTTTTCCTATGGTTGCCTGAAAGCAGAGTTTTAAATCCGGTTCTGGGTATGTACATATGTATATTTGTTTCACCACTTATTCATTGCTGAATACTCTTGAAGAGTAAGGCTTATTTTGGGAGCTGATCCCACTGTAAGGCAAGTTTTTAGTCCTAATGGTGATTTCTATATAGTCTGAATTTTTCTTGCTTTCCCAGATTTATATCTGGGTGTGAACTCCACTGTGATGTTGCAATTTTCACAAAATATAGGCTCGAGGATATCTAATCATCTAATTAATTTTCCTGCAATATGGTAGCATCAGCTATCTTAAAGACATTCCTCACCACTGGTTAACCCATCCCTAAAGACAGGAGACTCCTCATGATACCTATTCCAGAGATCACATTCTTTTTCTCTTAGATTTCTCTTGGACTTCCCTTATGTCTAATGCACATCTTTCTGGCTAGGCTTTAAAACTATTGCTTTTTGCTCTGAAAAAGCAAAAGTTTAAGTGTTAAATCTGGTCATCTGTGTTACCCACACTACAAGTCTACTCTGGAACGTAAATTACAAAATAGTTGAAATTTTTAGTGCAGTTTGCTATCCATTAAATCAGACAGAGCAAGTGCAAGATACCTACTACAACCCAGCCTGTCACTTTATTACAGATTTAATTTTTTAACAGAAAAAGGAGTTACATTGCTTTGAAACACTGATCATTTATAAAGCAAGTGATGGTGAAGTCACCTTTGGTCGATCTGGCTTGACAGGTTGACAACTACTCTTCAGAAGAGTTGTTTGGGCATGAAGGAGCAGAGAAAATTTTTTAGTAATAAACTGGCTTCGTGTTGGAGCATTCAGGGTTTCTTCAGAAAGCTGTACAGGTTGGGGACGAGGTAATCTTTGTAGTGCCCGTCTATGAAACCTTTCCCGCTGTTGTGCACAAACCAGCACTGCACATCAGTCCCCAGCACACGGTCCGTCCTGTAGTCCTTCTGCAAGCCCCTGCGAGGAAGAGGCCACCCAAAATGAAGGTCATGGCATGACAAGTAGACAAGAAGACATTGATAATCCCTCTCATTCATGGTGCTGCTCTGCCAAAGTGGTGAGATGTGTGACTTCCACCAGCAGAGAGTGGAAACAACCACAAAATATAATGAGTTTTACAGTTCTATGATTTTGTGGGAAATTTTGGGGGGGTCCCAGGCACTTTTACAGGGTCTGTCCAAGGTCAAATGCTGGGCAGCTGTATGGTCAGAACCGATCATACACAAATACGAAAGAACCCAACTTGGCCCAAGTGTTTTGCCAACAGCTAAACCCAGTTTATTAGCAGAGGGCAAACACAGGGATTTTTCCCCACCCTGAGATCCTCAAGAGTTAATAAGCTTACAGTCATTGATGTCATTAAAAAGAAAGATTTGGAAAGAGCAATAAACGTTATTCTTACTTGGTAACAGTGAGTTTGTTGCCTTTCACTTCCATGGTGGCTTGTGGTTTCTCTGGAGCTTGCCCAGGTCTTTGGTGGTGGATATACACTTCTGGTTCAGATGCAAACTGACCTGATCGAAGAGAGGTTTAAAGCTCTTTGTGTGTCCTAATCCTTGAGGCTCTCATCTAAGCTGCAGCCAGGCACTTCTGAAAAACCTAGATACAGCAGGCAAACCCCCTCTGCATGGATCACAGGGCACCGTGTCTCCAGCACTATTGGATCACCCACCCTGAGAGGATAAAAAGCTCTGCTTTTGAGCCAGCAAACTTCTTCTAGATAAGCAGACTGGAGGTGCAAAGAATGTTTGGGAAAACAAGCTCTGCTGCTCAGTGTTCCCCCATTTTAAAAGGAGCCTTGGGTAGGTCCAGGACTTGGAGAACTGATTTTCCCTATGAACAGAGCCCTCGTTTTGGTTTTATACCATTGCCAGAAAAGGGCCTTAATTCAGGGGAGAGCTGAGTGACCAATATTTGCACAGAAGTCTTCTCAGAAAGAAGGTTTGAGGGGTTTGAGATCTTTGAGAAGGTTTGAAACCTTTGAGAAGGTTTCAGTCTTTTTATTTTCAACCCACAGATTGGCCAGGCTGGGAAAGCCCCATCACAGTGTCACCAAGGCTAGTCAGGACACTTTTGAAAACACCCTCCCCAGCCTGGATGAGGAATAATCTTGTGGTCCCTGATGTTCTACAATGTCCTTGGAGCTTCTGGGACGTTACAGGAATCTCCCCCATTTTCTATTTGAGCAATTTTCACACCTTCCTCATCAGGACACTGACACCACCTAATTCGCTCAAAGATCTACCAAAAGCCCTTCCTCGTGTCTAGCTCTTCCCACCACCTGACCCACAGCCCTTACCGATCAGCCCGTGGGCTGCAGGAGAGAACTGGTTTTCAGGGGGAATGTAGATTCCCAGGAAGTCGACATTAACTGGATGATTCTTCCACACACGATGTAGCAAAACCATGAAGGACATCTCCTCACCCACGGTGATAGTAACGTTGTTCTCTTTCTTCACAGAGATGAGAAGCCTAGCAGAGATGAACCCAAGGAAAGACTCAGTTCAGCTGCCCACACATGGTTTCTCAGGCCCCTTGAGATGCTCTTGGGCATCCAGAGCAATGGCATGGGGCTGGCAGATGTGACAGAGGATCCATCAGAAACCCACAGCCTTGGGAGTGGTACCCAGAGGTCTGGCAGGACTGTGCCTAATAGACACTTCACACCCTTGTTCAGGAAACCAAATCTTGCCCTACAAATTTAAGCTCTCACTACAATGAATGGAGATTTTGGAAGTGACCCCGTTGCCTAAACAGGTGTCTAGTGCTGCAGGGTGTCCAACATGGTTGCTGGCTGTTAATCTGCAGGTGAAGCTCTCCTGGATGTTGTGAGTCATGTCTCCCATCATGTCGGGAACCCTAAGGTATCTCAAATAACATTGTGTTTAGGCAACTGAATCCTGGTCTCAGCCAATGCAGTCGGCAGTAGGGAGAGGAATTCAGGTCCTTCTACTCATGTCCGGTCAACTGAATCGCTCTCTTGGCCCTGCTGCCTAATTTAATTAACGTTAACGAGAACTCAGACATCTATCTAAGATCCATATGGGGTTGTTTAGCCCAGAGAAGAGAAGGCTCCGGGGAGACCTTCAAGCACCTTCCAGT
Source organism: Pterocles gutturalis (assembly GCF_000699245.1). Taxonomy (NCBI): domain Eukaryota; kingdom Metazoa; phylum Chordata; class Aves; order Pterocliformes; family Pteroclidae; genus Pterocles; species Pterocles gutturalis. Next base: position 121,843 of record NW_010107628.1, on the reverse strand, counting down.
GCTGAAAGGGGCCTACAGGAGAGATGGGGAGGGACTCTTTATCAGGAAGTGTCACGACAGGACAAGGGGTAACAGTTTTAAGCTCAATGCCGGTAGATTTAGATGAGATATTAGGAAGAAATTTTTTCCTGTGAGGGTGGTGAGGCAGTGGCCCAGGTTGCCCAGAGCAGCTGTGGATGCCCCATCCCTGGAGGGGTTCAAGGCCAGGCTGGATGAGGCTTTGGGCAACCTGGGCTAGTGGAAGGTGTCCCTGCTCATGGCAGGGGGGTGGAACTTGATGATCTTTGAGGTCCCTTCCAACCCAAACCATTCTGTGATTCTATGATGTGTAAGCACCCTGTGGCCTGGATCCCACCCATAGCTGGCTCAGTCCAATGCTGTCTTGACAATGTTTTCTGTAGGGCAGACAGCAAACTTACTGTTTCCGAATGATGTGGCCTGTGTCAGACCATGTCAGCGTGATGCCATAAGATCCATCTTTCAGTGTTATCGTTTCTGTGGTGATCTCCACTTTCAGACCTTTATTTTTGAAATAAAAACCAATTTTGCCAAAGTATGTGTTGAGTTTCTTATTCTCCATTTTCTTGGCCCCAACGAGCTGCCCATTGACTGCAACTCCTGTGAAGAGCAGAAAAACAGATGTTGCCTAAATCTTGGAGAACCACCTAGAGACTCGGAGTTCTGATCTCAGCAGGGAGTACCATGGGATCAGCAGAAACATGTGGCCATCCTCATGGTGAAAAAGTTTTTCCTAGTAGCTCACTCCTACTCTGAATTTCACCTGTTTCAACTTGTTTCTGTTGCCTCTTGTCCTTTAGCTATGCATCTTGGAGATGTGTCAGGTTCCATCTTTACCTTCTGATTAGATGGGTGTAGACAGCAACAAGATTCCCCATGGGTCTTGTTTTATTAAGATTGACCAAACCCAGCTGTCTCAGCATCTCCCTATATGTCCTGTGCTCCAGCCCCATGGTCATCTTGGTAGCCACCACTGAATTTGTTCCAGTTTGTCACCATCTTTCTCGTACTGGCAAGCCTCAAACTGGGCACAGTGCTCCAGATGTGGAGGGAAATAACCACTTTCCTCAACCTGCTGGCCACACTCCTTTTAGCACGTAGTCTTCCCTATAGACTGCTCCCTCTGAACACCTTTCAGACCTGAGAGAAGAAAAGTGTGCTGTAAAATACATCATGTTTTCTTCCCTTACCAGTACCAGGGTCAGAAAACAAATTTAGGATCTTTCCAGGCTCTGAGTTGATGTTGAAGCAGATGTTCCTTTGGCTCTTGGGCAGGTGTATGATGAAATGTGGGTCATTGTCGACTGAAATATAGAAAAGAAACAGGCGTGAGAAGCAGGCCAGTACCTGCCCTAGAGGTAAGGGGCACAAAGACTGAGACACTTTCTTCAGAGAATTTTGAAGCACTGTTTGGGACTCCTCAGAGTAGGAGGAGATCCCTTTCCACCCTGCAGGAGCTAAGGAAGTTCTCAGATCCTCCTCACAAAAATCCCTCAGACACTTTCTCTTCATATACTTCCCCCGTTTAAGGAAAGGACATGACATGGCTTGAGGAGCACTGCCAATTACAGCGAACTACTGGTTTAACTGGTCAGCTGCACACTAGGGTGCCATAGGATCAACCTGGAGTTCTAGAAGCTAAGCTTTACTTTTTTTTGTGATGGCAGCCAGCCTTCAGGTGAGGCCAAGAACCCACCTGGACACCAGAGAGCAGGGATGTATCTTTGAGGCCTAGATCCAGGAAAGGACCTAAGGCACAGAAAGCAGGACTTGGGTGACACCTCTTCAAAACTAATATTCAACCCCTCCCATGCTCAGCTGTTGCCTGTTTCTAGAAGTGACACACTCCCAGGACAACACTCTCTCAAACTGAGAAGCTCTCAGACACGTTACAAGTCCATACCACCATACTGATGTTTGGTAGATACATCCTGCCTACCCACTGCCCTCAGGAATACAGTCCAGGACTTGTTCTCACCGCGTTTAACATCCTGGTGGGATTGGGCTCCTCTGAAAGCCATACATTCTTTAAAATTTGCCTCAAATGAAACACCTGCACCTGTCACTGAAGATAGCTGCCTCCAGTCTCAAGCACTGCCCAGCTTTTGCGGGTTTGGTGGTGGTTAGCATCTCCCTGTCAACATTCAGGGACATCCCTGGGCTCAGCGTTGCCTATGGGGGTAGCCAGGCCAGCTTGCATTCACCCACTGGTGTTCATCTTCTTTTGGAAGTATTTAACTCTTCCTGTGCACTAGACAAATCCTTGACCCTTGACCGGGAATGTTTTTAGAGGAAACGATGGATACCTTCCAAGGGGTGATGGAGCTTTTGAATGTCTTGAATCTTTTGAGTACATTTAATCTTTTAAATAAATTAATAGAATCATAGAATGATAGAACGGTTTGGGTTGGAAAGGACCTTAAAGGTCATTGAGTTCCAGCCCCCCTGCCATGGGCAGGGACACCTCCCACTAGCCCAGGTTGCTCAAAGCCTCATCCAGCCTGGCCTTGAACCCCTCCAGGGATGGAGCATCCACAGCTTCTCTGTGCCAGTGTCTCATCACCCTCACAGTAAAAAATATTGAATCTCTTGAACATAGACCTCAATCATTTTTCCTTATTCTCACCAGCTGCTTGATCTTCCTCAGCTTGATGCCGAGGCCTGTTCTGACCAACATTTCCAGGAACAAAAATAATTTCCAATTCCATAATTTTCCATGTATAAGATGGACAGGTAACTTTCCCCTGCTCACCTTCTTTTCCAAGCAGTTTCTTGACTATCCAAAGTCTTAAATTAACCCTTGAGCTATTCTGAGAGGGAGTTTGACAGCTCTTTCTTTGGTAGCTACCTAATTACACACATCTGCACACAGGCACGCTCCCAGAGTTATTGTAGTTACACGGTTTTTACAGGCGATGGTTCTCACAGCTGGTTTGTTTAAGCAGGCACTAAACTGTGGCAAAGGCCCAAGCATTAACAGCATCCATCGGTCATCAGTGCATTCAGAGATTTTTATCTACCACAGAGCATTCATCTGTCACTTCTAATGGCAGTAACTTTACATTAGCTTTGCTGCTGCAGAGAAGCCGAACGTAAGCTCAGTGAGCAGCCTCAGCCTCGGGGAAGCAGGCAGCAGAAGATGGGGTCACTGAGATCCTGTTAGGATCTAAATTAGTCTCATTGCTTGTAACTTAGAGGATATTGTTAGAGGTTCATCTATTCAAAGACAAAATGACTCAGTATTTTATAAAGAAAAGCTTAATCCTTGGAGTGTCCAAGGTGGATTTGCAAAAAATTGATGGAGGTGGTTGTGATTTGGGAGGCACAGGATTGTGCCCTGCTTAGCCCTTCAGCGGGGACTGTATCGAGGACATTGATGTCCTCTGTGAAAGCAGTGAAGTAGCTTCATCAGCTACTCACAGCAGTTCATTTGTTCTCCTGTGGACTAGCCACTAAATGAAGATACAGCTTTTAGAGCAATTCAGAAAATTCAACAAGAAAAATTAGGATGACTGATAGACTTCTCCATCATTACAGAGCTCAGCATCTTGTCACAGAAGCTGAAACTCCCAAAGTGCCCAATAACTTGGTTATATCGCCTTTATTTGTTTATTGGGTGATGAGTGTTGCTGTCTGGTGCTTCTTTGCAGAGAAATACTGTAGCTTTTACCTCTGTTTATGCTCAGAGAAGACACAGGAGGGCTCCTTTGCTCAGGCATGAAGCTGACTGGTACAGCTGTGACATTGGCCCAGGATGGGATGCCTTTGTTATTATTGGGTGCGTTTGGAGTTAATCCTAGAGTACCTGTTAAAGGACAGTCATCATTAGGTTTTTGTCAGTGCTGATGTATTTAATAGTGCAATTTTTAAAGTGCAGTAGATCAGAGCCTGATGGCATTGTACCAATGTAAAGCAAGTGCAACACTCTTTACAACAGACAGATTTGTGTAATGAAGGATGGATTTCCTCCAGTGTTTCCACCAGAGGAATATGACTTATCAGGGCAGTTGAGGTAACCATAAACCATTGGTGAAAAATGGAGTCTGACTTTTTAACTCTTACTCATGTGAATAGGTCCTAATTTAGCAAAGCCCCAATGCAAGGGCTTAAGTGTTTTGCCAAATAAAAAGCTGAATTTTACAAATTTAGCATGTGGTAAAAGCTTTGCTGACTTGGGTCCTTAGTTTGGGGTGCCTGAGAAAAGGCAGGAATCTTTCTGCATGCGCTAGGATGACCCACATGCATAAAGCTTGCAAATAAGTGCAAGTGTTTTAATTAGGATCCCCTAACATGTCCCCTTCTGCTAGAGGTCTCTCTGTCATGATAGAGGCAGGAGAAAGTGACATAGCTGAAGCAGGGCACATATTCTCATCTGCTGGTCCTGCTCTGAAGAGGAGTAAGGGGAAAAGGGAGCTGGGGACAACAATTAGTTAATCCTTTGAAAAGTGAGTAATTTCAGTGGAAAACGGTCTCTGTCTACAAAGACAGACAGTGCAGCTCTGATGAGAATTGTGTAAGGATGGACAGACAAAAAAATATATTTCAGATTACCCATTCTATGCCTTCTATTTGCAAACTTTTTAGTGCAGCCCAATCCTAAGCACAGATTTACTTTGGTATTATTTTATAAGCTCTGTCCTTTGCTAAGGTTGAAGGGTCGTGTCCCACTGTCCCCGAAACCCACCGATGCCTTGACCCTGATTTCAGTGCTGTTATGTTTTGACTATTCTATCAAACACAAAGACACAAGAACCTATATAAAAATCACTTAAGTCCTCTGCATCATCTAAATCAAGATAATTATGGTCTGAATTAGTCAGCGGGTGCCACGTATAATGAATGCAATATGTGCTATTTCTGTGCTGAACTGTTTGGTAGTCGTGAGTTGTAGTACGCAGTATAAATAGGAACTATTTAATTTCTCTTTGGGTCTCAGCTGCAGACTTCAAAATTGAGAAGAAAAATAAATTAACCTAAAAGTAACAATTGACAGACGTAAGAACCCCATTCCTTTGAGCCAGCATCAGGACATTGTTATAGTTATCCAGGAGCATGAGAACTGAGCATGCAGGACACACGCTTGGAGTTTCAGCAAAGTCACAATCACTTCCAGTGCAAAATGCCAGATGGATAATGTTGTCTGTTGGTGTAATGTACGTTGCTTCTTTCCTTCACAACCAATTGTAAACGTTCCCATTTCTTAATAGGTTTTTAAATTACCAGACTCCGTTGGTCAAGGAGTTGATCTTCTACTTTCAGTGCTTCCAGTGCATGGCACTGGCAGTGTTTTTCTGACAGCAACTGTTGTGCTTTTTCAAATCATTGACTGGTGAGAGCACAAAATAGCTGCTGATAAATTTCATTGGAAGCACCTGGCTGTTCAGGGATGACTTTGGATCTGCTAGACACCCACGGATATCAACAGCTGTTGCTTTGAGACTGACTCTGCCATATAATGCCAGAACAAGCCAACCTCGCCTCATTTGGCCAAACATAAGGTTGCTGTAGCAAGGACCTTGGAACATGTATTGAAGTAATGGATTTAAAGGAGAAATCTAGAAGTTTAGTTAATGAGGAGCTCCCTGTTGCTAAGACAGCTCAGATTACATGTAGGCTTGTGGCTGATTGCTAACAGTCTTAGGAAGTTTCCAAGGCTTAAAAGTGGAAATAAGATACAGTTTAGTCAATTATAATAGAATCATAGAATAGTTTGGGTTGGACGGGGCCTTAAAGATCATCGAGTTCCAACCCCCTGCCATGGGCAGGGACACCTCCCACTAGCCCAGGTTGCTCAAAGCCTCATCCAGCCTGGCCTTGAACCCCTCCAGGGATGGGGCATCCACAGCTTCTCTGGGCAACCTGTTCCAGTGCCTCACCACCCTCACAATAAATAATTTCTTTCTAACATCTAATCTAAATCTACTCTCTTTCAGTTTAAAACTGTTACTCTTCATCCTGTCACTACAGCTTCAGTGCAGGGAACTAGTCACATGTGTCCCAGGAAGGAGACGTTCAATCTGTGACATTCTAGGCTTATTGGAAACCTCGTCATTGTGATGTTGGGGCATTCAGCCCTCGCTGAAGCCAGTGGCTCCAAACAGCAGTTGTGTAATGGGATGCTCTCAGAGTGGCTGAAGATTTGATTAGCTTTCGCTGAAAATACGGGCTATAAGCACAAACACCCAGAGTGAAAAATGAACAGAGTTGTTCTTCCAACACAAGAAGAAAAAAGCCAAAATGAGAGGTAGCATAAGACAAACTGAGACACCGACCTTGGCAACAGCCCCTTCTGGGGTCTTTGGGCTGGTCTGCCAGCATTATCTCATCCTTTTCGGGATTCTCTATCAGCATGGCTGTGAAGGGGGTAACAATATGATGGTCAAGAGACATCTGTAGGATGGATTTGGTGATGTTCCTCTTCAAAGCTGCAGTGGGGGCTGTGTTTCTGGGTGGAAAACAAAACAGAAGGCATGGTTAGCAGCTCTACAGGGCAGCTGCCATGGCAATGCCTCCACAGAACAGTCAGAGAGACAAACTGGGAGGTGTTGCAAGAAGAAGGAAAGGCTGAGGGCCTGGATGAATGCACTCTCTATAATACTGTTCTTGGCTTCTGTGGGCTTTGGCCTGGACTCAAAGAAGCCCAGTCCTTCTCCTGGTCTCAGCAGGAGACCTCTTTCTGATTCAAGGGGGGATCCATCCTGAACATCTCCATAGACTGTACTCAGTCTCCATAAGGCAAATCTCCCATTCATTTAATTCACTCAGGCCCCCAGTCAGGTCTCTGTGACCCTTATTCCTCTAATTAACTGCTCCCAAATATTCCCTGATATCTGTGAGTGCTAAAAATACGAGGAATGTGACTGAAGATATCACCTACCTTTACTTTGATCACCTTACCCATTTGAAACCCTGTGAGCAGCCTCATGGCTGTGGGAAGACCAGCCTTCTTCTTCCCTTCTTCTTGGGGAAGACCAGATAGCTCTCAAGCTTCACTTCCCTCCCACACAGACCACATTTCTCCTCACCTCTCTGCCAGCATCTGGTTGACAGTCAAATAGGCCCACAGCTTCCTAGTGAAATCAGGATCTGCGTATTTGTCTTTCTTCATGAAGCCATCCAGTTCTTCAACATCTCGCAGAGTTTCCATAACGAGCTCTGCATTAGCCTATGCCATCAATGGGAGAGGAAGATAACAGAGGGTGAGCCAGGAGGATGCAGTGGCTTTGAGTTCCCCTCTTAGCATGTCTGGCATTGAAGACCCACTCTGTCTCTGCCCATGGTCATTTCTAGATCAGAAATTCTCATCACTGTTGGTCTGACTGCTTTGGGAGGGGAGCTGTGACAAGAGGATCTTTTCTTAAAGACATTTTTGTCAACAGTGGATTAAAATAGGCAAAGGAGCTATCAGCAATAGCCAAAGAGGTTGCTGCCACATGACAAAAGAGGAGGCTCTTAACAGAGCTGTGTTATCCTCCCCTCAGGCTTTTTCACATCCAATTCTTACTGAGGAACAGGAACAAAATTCTACCGTCTCCCACAGAAAGCAGACCCACAGACCCTTGGACTGCACTGCATTTTTGCCGGAAAGAGTATTGAACATGTTTGATTTTCCTGGCAAACAACAAATGGCAACTCCTAAGCCCTGAAAGAATGTGGATATTTTGGTTCCTCCTCAGAAAGAAGGATCTGGGTGTAGTATTCCTACCGCATCCCACTCCACTGGGAAGACCAGCCCTGAAACATGGGGAAAGTCTCATCACACGTGCCACAAGGCAGAGCATAAAAGGACAGTGCTAGGACTTGACACACTGTAGACCCACCAGCTGGAACTCTCCAACAGTGGGAGTTTTAGCTGTGAAAGGAACTACCCTAGAGGACCTCCACTGCACCTTCACGAAGCGTGAAGGACTCCATAGTCACTCTGGTTTGTAACTGGATTTTGTATGGTACATTTCTTAGAAGGAAGTTACTCTAGCAGGCATCATGATGCAGGTAGTGACCATTCATGGCTCTACTCGAAGCTGTTGTGAAACACTGTTGGACAAACCCCCTGTGAATTTCCCCATGTTCCCACCTGGAACCCAAGTGGACAAAACACTCCACTGGCAATAACCTCCAGCAAAGACACTGTGCACATGAGTAAAGGAACCAGCCCAAACCCCAGCACTCACTGCTGTTGCTGTGACGATGCTTTCCAAGTGCTGCAGGTTTTCTGTGTCGACCTTCCCAGCCACTACTATCTCAGAGCCACCAAAGTAGTTGTGGAAGCTGCTCTGGGTGACATCTGACACTGACTCCTGGGGGTAGTTGAACTGAATCTTCTTCAAGAGTGGGGTGGAGACCTGGTTGTAGAAATTCTGAGATGGAAGGAGACAGAGAAGTGAGTCTGTTGTACCTGAAGCAGCGCATGTACCACTCTTACTGAAAGGATAGCAGGTGACAAAAACTGGAGACCTAATGGGCAAGTGGGACATTCATTGTCCCAGAAGATGCAGACACCTTTATACTTAGACCTTAGAACACTAGTAAGAGGGTACAGCAAGAAGATCCTGCCCAAGTCTTGTGGAAGTCTTTACTGTGAGGGTGGTGAGGCAGTGGCCCAGGTTGCCCAGAGAAGCTGTGGATGCCCCATCCCTGGAGGGGTTCAAGGCCAGGCTGGATGAGGCTTTGAGCAACCTGGGCTAGTGGGAGGTGTCCCTGCCCATGGCAGGGGGATGGAACTCGATGATCTTTACGGTCCCTTCCAACCCAAACCATTCCATGATTCTATAAAGTCAAAGGATGGTCAGAAGCCCATGGGCTGTGTTCTTCCTAGACCTAAAAGGCTTGAACACAGGTGCATATGGTCCTTTCCAACCCTAACCATTCTATGATTCTATGATATGAGCCTGAATCTAGTATTGGGTTGGTCAGCTCTTGGGTACTAAGATACACAGCTGCTTCCCACCTAATTCTTGCCAAAAACTAGACCTAGATCTCACTTGTATTCCCTTCTGTGCTGTAGACTGTCTACTTTTTTCTGACCCTGTTGTACGTGGCTGATGTGAACTGGGAGGTGTGCATACCTGGGTTTAGCATACGGGACCACAGAGGGAAAAGAGGTACCCATACCATACCCCATACCAGGGGGGTTGGAACTCGATGAGATTTAAGATCCCTTGCAACCCAAACCATTCTGTGATTATATGATTCTATGATTCTATATGACGCTATCGGTGGTGGCTGTCTCATATCAAGGGGCTGCACTCTCAGAGCTGCTCTGTTTGGCAGAACACCATGCAGGGTGTCCTGGCATACCTGGGTGTGTCTATCACACCTGTGTTGGGGAGGAAGAAATGTGAGAAGCCTACCTAAGGGATGAAACCAATCAACAGAAACAGAATAAGGATGTAAGTTTTTGTTCATCAGCAGTTGCTGCTCATGGATTTGGAACCATAGGCTCCTAGAACTGAACTTTTTCTTACACTGGTAAACTTTGGATTAGCATTTACCATTTATATTTAGGTCTTTTGTTAGTGCTGAAGTGGTCTGGCCTTAATTTTAATTCAGAATTAAAATTCAGGCCTTAATTTTAATTCAGAATTTTTTTTTTTATGGTTAGAACTGTTTTATAGAGTATATATCCTACACAGAGCAGTAAAGTATATATTATAGATACTATAAAAATTGTAACTAGGAGCACATTAGCTAATGCATGATTGTCATCTTGCAGGACTCTCCAGAAGAAATAATGCTTTTTGTGACCTCCTCTATGAACCTACAGTAACTCTACTCTTCTTAGCGGAGTTACCCAGCTCCACAGCTGTGAACAAAACTGGACCCTCAGTTTCAGAGGCAATGGGCCAGAAACACACCTTCATTTGGGCAGAAGTCTCCTGGTTTCCAAAAATCCTCTGGGCCATGCCACGGTTGTCAGTTGCGATTCTCTGCAGGAAATCGTAATCTACATCAAACCCAATTCCAAGGCAGAAGAGAGAGAATTCATCCTTTATGCTCTGCTTCACGTTCTTCTGGATCGTTGTCAGCTTTAGCTCACCTTGGAGACACACAAAGGGTGACATCCATCTGAGCAACGGAGGAAGTCTCCATCAACGTCCAGTGTCCCTGGTTCTCTCTTAATATAAGGGAAATCTAGACAACTAGCTCAGATGTCAGATCTCCATTGTGCAGTGCCTACAGTGATATGTGAGCTTCTCCTGGATGGAGATTAACAAATTTTTTCCATGGAAGATGATTCCTTTGAACTCTTTTTTTGGTATCTGATGTATATTCTTTGTATATCCAGGGCTCTTATTAACTTCCTGGGGAGTTTCTAATTGTAACACATCTAGACTTCTCCCAGAATTACTGCTTCAAGCTCTGTAGACTAAGATGTCTGTAAAGGTTTTACTTCATTTCATGTGCTTAAGATATTCTCTGCCGCCACTGGGACTGACTTTTTCTTCAGACTTGTTTCTAATGCCAGCCTCTTCTGGGCTGGCATCTTGCAGTAATTTATTGCTTTTGACCTGTACCAAATCCAGTCTAAATTAATTTACTTTCTACTTTATTTTCCTGATTTTGGTGTTACACTTGGGACTGCATAGATCTATGCGGGCTAAGCTCATTGGAAGAGGAAATTTTTTCAGTGGTTGTTGTGATTACCTCTCCTACAGGATTTGTGCATCTCTCTTAGTGCAAGAAGTACATAACTTGCATAACATAATCTGCTCATTTTTTGAAAGCTTCTGTTCAAAGCCCCATGGCACCTATACTACTTGGCAAAAGAGCAGCACAGGCATTGGAAGAAAGGGGACAGAATTTTTTTTACTTACTGTCAAAGTGTCTACATGTTGCATGCTTTTCTCAGGCTAATCCCACTGGCCTTTCTTCTCACCTCAAGTAGGATCCTTACCTACTGTCGGGTCTCCATCAGACACCAATACGATCATTGAGACTGAGTTAGGGTCCAACATGCCTAAGCTTTGGGCTTCGTTCAGGATGAATGTGGCTCGGAGAAGAGCTTCATTGATATTTGTGCCTGTCAAAGACACAATGAAGAAAACAAGTTTGATTCTTGTCGAGGGTCTTGTCAAATCCAGATCAGTTCTGAGATTCTAGTGGGATTAATCAGCATGGACAAGACCTGAGATTAAGGCAGCAAAACCCCTCCTCTGTAATGCTTACAGAACATTTGCTATCACTCTGTTCCCTAAAGAAATAGAAGCAGAAATGTGTTACATGTGGGTCATTATGTTAGACATGATAGATAACTGTAGTTATACTATTTACTGAAATCACCAAAATTAGTCAGGATGTAAATCTCTGTAAGTGGAAATAGTCTGTAATCCATCTGAATTTGTTCATCAGCATGTTGCTTTTTTCTTACCATGATGCTGAAATACATTATTACTTATTTATATGAATTTATACACATCTGTATACACACCTACATATGTGTTTTGCACTAAATTCCATTAAGGGACTAGATGTTGATAACTTTTTTCATCCCAGGCTGTCACCTCCACCTTCTCCCCTCCATCCCCCTCACTAATTCCAGTGGGACCATTTGTGGTGTTGGGAATTATTTGCTATGGGAAGAAGTAGTGGGTTTGTGGGCAGATGTTTGAATGAGAGAAGAATAATTTTTTTTTTGCACCAGCCAGAAACAGCCAGCCTTGGACTGGAAAATAAGAGGTGTATGTTTACTCACCCTGTCTAAAGGTCTGGCTTGTGGCACTGGAGGGACTGAGTAAGAAATTAGTATGAGAGGAATAGGAGTAAGAAGGCTGAGCAGTCAGAAAATAGGTAATTTGTTTGTCAAGAAAGAAAAACCTTAGCAGCTCAAGAGACAGGATAACAAAATGCTGCATTGCAAACTGGCTTTGCTGGATGGGAGCAAATCCCTTAGCTTGTCTGTTATTTCATTTGGGGTAACAAAGTCAGGCTAATGAGGTACTTGTATACCCAGCTGTCCTATTCCCAGCTCACTGATGATCTTGGACAAGTCTATAACTTTGTGTTGAGCCTACCTTATGTGTTACCAGTGAAAGTTTCTGGGAATGAAGGTGCCACAGCACCAGAAGGCTCTGATGTTGGGAAGAGCCTCTACACACTACTAGTGTACAAATAACTGAACAGCTAAACCAGAATCACACTTCAGAGAGTGATGGATTAAAATGATTATGAGCCCTTTCTGTACAAATAGACTAAAAAATGAAAATGAATCTGTGAGGCTGGAGGTAGGACCTACAGATTAAAGGCAGTTCTATGGTCTATGTTCTATCTGCTGTAGTTAATTCAGTAGAAGGAAATGCCATCCCATCCCCTAACAAAATAAACTGGAATTCTTGCTTTTCCCATCGTGGGAATCAGACTTTTTTTTAGGAATACTCTGCCAAGCTGAAAGTTGTCTGAGATACCCATTCATCTGATATCTAACTTCCATGAGCATCTTGCAATCAAAACCTCATACCCCCGTTGGGATGGATTGTCTGGATGTACTTCTTAGCATCTTCAACCTGTGCTGGGGTGGCTGAGACTAGATTATCTCTCCAACATCGGACATTGTGGTTGAAGTCGATAAGGGAGAACTGATCAGCAGCACGGAGCTCGCTCAATATTGCCTTCATGGCCTCGATGGTCTGAGAAGAAGAAATATAAGAGAAGATAAATTTATGCTTCATGTTGCTGAAAGCATCTTCTTAACTTGTGACTACAAGCAAACAGATGCCTCTGATGAATAAGAACATGAGCACTGGAATACAAAATAGCATCTGCTATCCAAATATCTCCTTTTTAGTACTTCTTGCTTAAAGTTGAACTTTTCTCCAAAGAAACACAGGGAAAATGCAATTAGCAAGAACAAACCCATGTGACTCAACCCATCCTTGCTTAACTCCTGCTAACACAGAGTGAGGTGAGAGAGAGAAGCAGTTCATGAGACATGGTGGTTCAGGAGAGAGGAATTGCTTGTCATTGCAGGCTGGGTAACATCTGTCTGAAGATGTGTGATTTAAACAAGTTACAATTAGCCTGTATCCCAGTTTTGCAGCATTGATTTCCCCAAGGAAGCAATCTGCCAAGCTTTAGTGCTGTACTCTGAAGCAAATTCAAATATACTTAGATTGTCCCTGACAAATGTTTGTCTAGCCAGCTCTTAAAAATCTTCTGTGACACATTGATGTACAATCTCCTGAACTCCCCTCTCAGCAATTCAGCTTTTTCTGATCTCTCCTGCTGTAAATTCGCCTGATTCCATCTTATTCTACCCTGGGTGGGCACGAATGTCAGTTGATGAGTTTCCTTTTTAGAACAATTGTTTGTGCATTTGGAGGCTGATTATGTCTTTCCAAGTCTTTTCTTTTGCAGACTAAAACATCCTATTTTTTGCATTTCCTCTCCCCCCACAGGTTATGTTGTCTAAACAATTCTTACTGCTCTTCAGTGGGCTGTCAACAATTTGTCCACAACTTTTTGAAAGCAGGGATGTAGAATCCCCACTGAGACTTTCCAAGGATTCAGTAGAGGAGATTAGAGAAAAAAAAAGTGGTCACAGTCTTTGCAAAATGTTTTGTAATCTGTCAACTGAAATTTTAATTTAGAGCTAAAATCTGTATTCTGATGGCATCACGTCTTTCTTACAATGTGGAAGGAGCATTACAAATAAAGAGTAAAATCATGAAGTCTTTGATTCACTAAATATTCTCAAAATTCAGTGAGACCTTTGAAGGAGTAATTCCACTTAGCTGGCAATTTTGAGTGCCAGTCTACTGCAGAATTGTATGGTAAGGCACATGGGAAAAGTTGGCAGGAGTTTCATTTTCCAATAGAGGTCAAACACTTACTTGTTTCATTTTCAGTCCCCACATTGAGCCACTGACATCTATAACAAATAAAATATTTTTGGGCAGAGGATCAAGATTTTCCGGAGCAAAGAAGTGAATAAAATAGCCATTAAAAATCTGCAAAATTAAATAAAAAAATTCTCAGTGAAGTGAGCTATGGTAAAGACGTCAGAAAACTCAAGACAATAGCAGAACAGAAAATGTTATTCTTTTTTATGGGCCAAACCTAACTTTCAGCTTTGCACGTGTCTGTATTTGCAGCCTTACACCATTTATACTCTGTAGTCACTTTTTATCAAGGACAGCAGAGCCTGGTTCTCAGACAACTGCCATGCACTAGCATAAGGAGGAATGAAAAATGCTTTAAAAAAAGGCGCTTCTGTCTGTAATAATTCAAAACTATAACTCTGCTTCATGTTAACATAAAAATAGTGATGTTCTGGTTGTCTCCTTGAGATATATTGCTACAACGTCCAATGACTCTGTCCTCTGATTCAACATTAAATCAGCAGAGTGCTGCTAGGTATAAAAGATAGTGGCTTTTGGACAAGACAGGAATCTGCTCCTGACTGTATGTAGGACCATGTCTTAGTCATAAATTAAACAAATCCACTTAAAATCTCTCTGTTCTTTCAGCTGGATACAGAGCTCTTTCTCATGCTTATTCTCCTGAAAGATGAAGTTTAGCACAGTTTGCTTAATGACAGCAATTCTTGTATTGACAGATCTTCTGTCTTGGTTAAACAGCAACACTTACTTCCAGTTCTCCACCTGTGCTTTCTCTGTTCACATCATATTGCACCACAAAATTTCCATCTACTGCTGTGGACGAGCACGTGGGGCATTTTCGCTGTTGAGCCATCGTTGGCTTGAAAGAAACATGAGCCTTGAAATGAGAAGTGATCATCGGTCAATCAGATGTTGTGTGAAAGGTGGATCATTGAAACAAAAAGAGTTCAACTGTTTATGAAATATCTTATTTCACTGAACACTTTTCTTATGTCTTTATTTGTACACTTAGTTCAAGCAGAAAGAGGACTTTGTCACTTCAAAAGGAAAACAGCACTAAGATTTGCCAGGATATGTTGGTTCACTAGTAGCAACTGTGACACAAACATGGTGTCCAGTAGCTACAGCACCAAATATTTCAATTAGAGCCATGCAAACCATTTCTGGTAACTAATGTGTTTGCTCATTTAACGTTTTCCTAGTTGAAACTATCCATCATTTTATCAACTTTTAAAAATAGCTTTTTAATTGATTTTTTCCCAAACAAGCAAGAGTTTGCAATTTGTCTGTAAATTGAGTACACATGCAGGCTTTATGGTATTATTTATCTGCTTTGACTAAATAACTTGAAATTTCCCAAGAAGAGAAGACATAATATATATATACAGCGACAAGATTTCCTGTACACTCAGAGTCTAGTGCTTGTGCAGGACCTTCCTTGCAATGTAAGCTCTGTGGAACATGTGAGAACTCTCTCTGCATTAATGTTATGAACAAGACTACTTGAGATGATCTTAATATTGGCAATATTTTGCTGTATCCTAGTTACATATGCTATTAAGAATACTGCCATGACAGTGAAGTGTAATAATAGCAACAAACAACACCTCCACATAATTGGCATGAGCAGAATAATAACAGCTGAATGGGATTCTGAATTATTACGAATCATATATATCATATTATATTATATTATAATTATAGGAACATGCACTTACTTGCCTTCAAATTCATGATTGAACTTGGTCAGAGGTTATCTATTTACACTACATAATTTGCTAAACTAGGAATGTCAGTGAATGAGACATAAAGCTGAGCCTGGATATTGAGAAACAATACTGCCTGATATATATAATTATAGTTGTATAGACTTGGGCCTGATTCACATACTCTGTGTTAGATGTCTGTGTAAGACTAAGAAGAGTTGTACTCTCCCAGAGTCACTGCTTGAAGTTTCTCAAGGGAAATTTCTTTACTGTTGGAGTGTTTACTTATACACAGCTATGCTGGAGAAAGCTAGGGTAAAGATTTTAAGGAAAAGAGCATTCCTAAAGTAAGTCACTATGCAGATGTTCTCAGTTGAAACTGAGATTGTGGAGCTATTCCAGATTGATTATTCCACTTGATATTCATTACCTACCTTTTTTACATCCAGCAGTCTCAGTGCATTGCACTTTCAGAATTACAAATTAAAAGCTTTGAGCAAAGATAGACAGACTACACGCTATTTCTATACCGCTGTCACTGTAGTATTTGAGCATCTTATACCTACATTTAGGTATCAATAATGAAGACCCTTTTTTTTTTTTTTTTTTTTTTTGCGTGCTGCCAGCAGGTATGAAAAAATGCCATGACTGCATAGGAATCAGTGTGAAAACTGAAGTTTTCATCCTATTTCCAGCCTGTGACTGTTACCTTTTTTTCTCCCTTGGAGATGGTGGTGATTCCATCAAAATGATCGCCGAGTGAATTAGGAACGTGCACATAGCGAATTCCCTGTGGCTCAATAATGCGGACATCCACCTAAAGGCAGGAAGGGAGGACATTTAGTATGAAGCAGTGCCAGTCTTGTACCAGGACCTTATGAATTCTCCAGTAGACCTAGTCTCATTCGTGGTGGGGATCCATGCAATGCTGAAAATAGACCATGATAGAAAGAAAATAATGCACAAAGAATAGAAAGAACTTGGTGGAAATGTTCATTCTTCTTGGGGGAAGTGGTGGGATAGGAGGCAAGGGTGATACCACTGTTGATGCTGAAAGCACGAAAGAAGCGTGAAATGATTGCCTAAGTGTTGCTTTGGATTAGGAGGCCAGGAGGATGATGAGTTCTCATACTTGATGAGTTCTCTTCCTCTCTACTCATGCCGTTCACAGGACAGAGAGTATTTTCCCTTTTAATTGGACGGCCAAGGTGATTTGGTAAATAAAGGGTTTATCCTGTCAGTCTGATATAAAAGCTTTTTCTGGCTGTGTTTCTGACTAGTTAGTAAGACTACTAGAAGACAGGACGTGGCATCCTTTCCAGTAAGATTAGCAGAGGCCTTTGGATAGCTTGAAGCAGATCACAGCCTGCATCAAGGAAATGTGAGCAACCAACTTTCATATACAGCTTGTGCTGAAGCCATGGAGAGCTGAAGATGACATTTATGAAACAGGAACATGAGAATGGCCAGATGGAAATGTCCAGCTAGCCCTGTATCCCCTCCCCTGTCTGTTGATGGATGACAGAGGATGCCTTTGAATGTGTATAAGAAAGAGGGTAAGAATAAGACAAATCATCTTCTGGCAGCCCGTCATGAATGGACTGTCATTCAGTGAACATCTGCTCTCATGGGACACTATCTCATGAAGCTGAGATTATTGTGAAAAGCCCTGTTCTAAATAAATTACAAATATTGTTTGTTTTCCTTCAGCCAAGGCAGGTTTACACAAGGGTATATATAGGCCAAAGCTTGTTTGCCCAAGTGGTTCTGATGTGAGCCAGCCACAATCCAGGAGATGCCCAACTGTGTTAGTACAAACGGAGGCAGGACACATTTGATCCCCACTCATATAGCTACATAGCTCTTGATTTGAAGTTTCTCATGCTGGTCTACACAGTGACCTTGAGGCTATTTGTACCAAGCCCATTTAAAAGGAAGGAGCTGTAGATGAAGTGCCCTGCTGTGGGGCTCACAGGAACCTTGGCTGCTTTCTTGGTGAGGATTCACCTGTGGGATGCTGCCTACACACACCAGCTCTACTTTACCTCCATGTGCTTTGCCAAGCGTCCTGGCCTCACAGAGATGATGTGCTCGTAGGAGCTCAGTTTCCTTCGAATCATTTCATGGTAGTGAAGCTCAAACTGGATCCTCATCCCTGGGGGTACATTCACTTCAGTTTTGAAGTTTTCCATATCCAAGGCATTGCTCCTGAAAAGTCAGCTGTGGGGTTATTTTGAGAAAATTCAAGAGGAAAGAGAGCTGCTTTGCATTTTGGTTTAGAACTATGCATTTGCTAGGTCTGACTCTAACTGTGACTTATACCAGGGAACTGCAGTTGTCTGTTAGCACAATATGGTTTATCAAGCTGAAAGCAGGAACACAAATTAAATCCTTGACAATTAAATATCGGAGTTGCTTTAAGTAAGCAAAACTTCCTCTCCAAACCATTTTTATATCCAGGGTTCCCCTTCATCTAGGTCATCCTGCGATGGGTCATCCCAGTTCTCCTGTGAATAAGGTCAGTATGATATCCATATGCCAAACTCTTTATACCTTACTATTCCAGCAGCTTTGCCTTTGGCTTTTGCTTGAGAGTACATTTTTCTGGCTTCAGATTTTTCCCGAATTCTGCTGGTAAATGTTATACCATTGATATCCCTAGGAGAGAGAAGCACAGTCAGCTGGCAAAAGAAACAACTTTGCAACTGATGATTGTTTCTTTAGTTTAGAAAAACATCAGTGAAACCTAAGCTGGTGGGAAATAAAATAATAAGGCTCTTATTTAACCCCAAAGTAATGAAGTCTGGTTTCCAGTAGGTCTGTATCTTTTTCTTGACTTGTGTTTTTATTTCAAGTAGCCAGCACTGTTGTACTTTGAGGAGGATCTGCTCTTGCCCACCTCCTTCACAGTTTCCCCAGTCTTTGGGCAGGGCACGCAGTTCCTCATGTCATGGCTGTTTTGGAACACGGATCAGGACCTGTCTCCTGACCAGCAAGCTGGCTGCTGCCTCTCTGAATGGATACTGAACCACACTGGTTTTTTTCTCGCTCTAATTTGGGTCTCTCTGTCTCCTTTGATCTGCTGTCAACTTGCACAAGACACGTAGGAGCTTAGTCTATCTGAGACTTCTGTTCTTTTGCCAAGTTTTGTCAACATTGGCCAATAGCCCAATAATTACTGGAGAGGAAGAGATGGACAGACAGACAGTATGATGATGTGAGCTTTTTTTTCTTTGAGAAAACCTGCTAAAATGACACTGAACCTGGAAAATAAGAAGAGGTGTTTTGCTTTTATGAATACCTCCCTCCCAACACATTCTGCCACCACATTGTGCTGCCAGAGCACAACGCTGATGTCTGCGCACTACTTACATAGTAAAGTTGTCAATAAAAGCTCCTTTGGGGACTTGTACATCAAACACGATCTGCTGGGGTCGTTTTGCGTTATTCACCATTTTGGCTTGGATCATTGTGTTGGCCAGCCGTGATGTTATCGTGGATTGAACTTTGTAGCTGTAAAGACCTATCTTGTCATCATCCTCCACCTGTAATTGACAAAATTACTCTATAAACTGGGGACACAGCTAGAAAATGTGCCCTAGAGGGCAATGTCAACCCCTTTTATAGTCTCAGTGACTTTTTTTCAACTGCTGTTCGTTAAAATATGGCAGCCAAATGGCACATGAACCCAAGTTCAAGACTCGTCCATATTTTACCTGGCAATTGTGGCAGGATACTCATGTGAATACAGTTCATTATAACACTTCAGCTGAAAGGGGGGAATTTATTAAGCTGGAATGTTTTCCTTGCTTTTGACCATGCAACCAGTCCTTGGAATGATTCTGTTGGTGCAATCCAGCATAGCAGGGTATGCATTAATCTTCCACATCATATACCAAGGAGGACAGAGCTTACATTTTCAGTAAAAGTTCTAAATAAAGGAGGTCTGAAGCATTGGTTACTGACCTAGTCTTGTAAATGGTTAAAACATGGCAGTGAGAGAACAGTATTAAATAGGCATATTAAGATATTGTCTTTGTCTAATCACTTTTGGTGCTTATTTCTTCATATTTGCCATACCCTTCTCCTTCCAAGAGCAGTTGTATAAACAGTATTATGCAAACAGTGCTCTCTTTAAAGAAAATAGGTTAATATCCAACCAGCGGTAAAAACAAGGAACTGGACAAACAAAAGGATTGATTTCCAAAAAATGGTTAACTAGAAAATCACTGTGTTTGGTATTCTTTTCCACAGGGGAAGAAAAAAACTCACCAGATCTCCAACATACCCCCAGTCAGATGTGCTTCTCTGGAAAAGAAAAATATGGAGAATGTATTTCAGTAAATCTCAAGACAGGGATCAGACAGTGGTAACATGTAAAAGCTGCTTTCCATGATGATTAGAATTGGTTTGAGTTCTCAGACTTAGAGTACATGTTCCTTTTCTCTTATTTTATGTATTTCTATGCAGGATGTTGGAGGACCTGATCTCCCAGCTGTGACTTAGAGGCTATCAAAAGGAGAAGGACAGCCTTCTTCCTCTGTCTTTTATTTTTTATAGAAAACATTCTCTTCTAGAACAAAAGCATTCTTCCTGAAAGCAAAACATACTGGCAAAAAGTCATACTCAGAAACCTTAGCTTTTAACACTAAAATTATCTTTATGTTTTTCTAGGAAAAGTGGAGAAACCACAAAACCCAGGCCCTTTTAGCTCATTTTGTTTTAATTTACATTATAGAATATATATTTATACTATTGTATTATATGCAATATGTGTGCAGGGGCCCTTTTAGCTCATTTTGTTTTAATTTATATTATAGAATATATATTTCTAGTATTGTATTATATGCAATATGTGTGCAGAAAAAACCCTATTGTGGAATCGATATTACATTTATATACTTACATATATATAAAGTTGGTTATGTATGCAGTGCTTAGAAGAGCTGAAACTGCTCATTAACGGTTGTTTTTTTTCCCCGGCCTATGAATATTTCCATTTGGAAATTTCTATGAAGAGGTGGTGACATCTCGTGGACATTTGAATGATTCTGTTTAGTTCCCTAAAACTTAAACTTGCATGAGTAATCCTGGGATGGGATTTGGCTCACCTAGTTCCAAGGGGAGATGCAGTTGTATTCTGTTTAGTTCCCTAAAACTTAAACTCGCATGAGTAATCCTGGGGTGGGATTTGGCTCAGCTAGTTCCAAGGGGAGATGCAGTTTTTTAATGCAGGTATCTACTTTGGTGTTATCATCACAACTAGGCAAGCTCAGCTCTTTCCAGTCAATGGAGTGATCCCTTTCATCTGAAGATGGATAACCCAGTTTGGTTGAATGAGTCCTGCCCTAAACCACGCTGACAGTACTGATAAGTGGAGTGGGTGCCCAGTGCTGCTGGAGGTGCCCAAGGGTACCACCCTGGCCTTCAGCTGGACCTCCAGGAGATCATGAGGGTCCTGTAGGTCTTGCATGATATCTGACACCCAGTAAGATGTCTTGGACACTGCTAGATCTGTACACATAAACAGCTGAACCGAGCCTTCAACTCCAGTGGTGATGGAACTTAGGGAGTCTAGTTCGTATACTGATGGCTAAATTTGAAAAATGCACCAAAACATACCAATTGCATCTCAGGTTTCAGTAGCACTTGAATCCAAGAGAGCCCCAAAACTACAGAAGACGCTCAGCAAAGCTGCATTAGTCACATCATGCATATATGGCTTGCTATACAGTTACTGAGTTCATTTGAGGCTAACTAATATGCTGTTAATAGGAAAATCTTGGGCTGCCTAAGAGATGATAGATGTCATAGCAACATCGTTGTAATGAGATGTTTTTAAGGATCCTTTAAAGCTAGATAGAGAGATTGCAGGTTTTCCACCTGCCTGAGAACAAACGCAGGTTTTAATTTACTAGCTATACAGGCTCCACCTGAAAGATTCAGACTGGAATTTCAGGATCTGGAAGTTTATGGCTCTCTAGAGACCCTCTGCAAAGCCTGATGCACTGATCCTTGCTCAGTCCATCCCGACACCCCACAGACATCACTGTACAGTGAACTGGACCCTTTACATCTTGTAAAGAATCAGACCATGAAGAATGACTGTTGTCCCCACACATACCCTTGGCATGGGACATATCACCAGCATGAATACAAATTAAGACTAAACCGACCTCAACTGAAACAAATCTAATTTTGAAAAGATGAAGACCAAGACCTTAGCACAGAGGCGATTTGTTCAATTGTGGTACTTTTCTGGTTCTCAGAAGAGCTTAGGGTTCCCAACTCACTTTACAAATAGTGCTTAAAGCTTTCAAAAAGCCCAGGTTTCCTTCTTGTTTGTTTTTATGAGGATGGAGGAGAAGGGCAAGGTGCTAATGGAGAGGTGAGCTTATCACTTGCACCTGTAATAACTCCCACTGCTGTTGTTAAAGATCATGGGGTGGGCCAACATCCCCCTGGGATCTCAAAGGTTGCAGAGGGTGCCCGCTCCAACAGGTCAGGAGGACAGAGCTGTAGATAACTATGCTTCAGGTGTGAGCGCTGTTGTGGTTACTGAGAACACGGACTTTGTAGGGACTTCTATGGCACATAAGACTTGTGCTGTTTCTGGATTCATGGCTGATCCTTGCCTTTAAACCACAGACAGATCTGCTGATGACCACACTGCCCAGCAACAGTGTCTTGTGCAGTATCTAATGTGTGGCTAATTGCTGATTAAGGTGGAGACAAGTGCCTCAGGAACTGTTTTAAGGATCTGGTCTTGATAGATGCTGGGTCCTGTCTTCAGGTACTGACACTGGTCTTCTCCTGACATCTGTGCAGGCTATGGATATTTAGGCCTCCATAATAATCTTTGTTCAAATCACTGTGAATGAATATTGCAACTACTATGCAGTCTACCATCAAGAAAATACTGGATACTCCAACCTAACTATTATCCATGGCTGCTGACCCTGATTCTTCCTGTCTCATCTGTGGAAGAAGCAGCCATGGTGTCTAAGGGAGGAATGCATTGCAAGAGGTAATACATTACAAGAGATTGCAGATTTTAGGTCATCTGTAGGATGCCTAGCTTACCATTGCTTTCAAGTTGCAGTGCACAGGCTACTTTTGAGGTGTGACTTCGTAAAATAAAGAAAGAAGAATCAGAGAGGTTATACTGCATTCAAATGAAATTACTTTTCTACGGGGGCATGAAAATTCCTAGGGAAAGTCATAAGAATTTGTAAGTTAAAGAAAAGGTTGAGAAGCAGATGCCTGGCATGAGAAACTAGAAAGAGGATGAGATCTACCTGGCATGTCCTCCCAGTTCTTTGAGGTGCTGTTTCCTCATAGATGCACTTGTTATCATCTGAGCCATTTTGTAAGGAGTTTTTAAGGCACTGCAATTTCCTTGCAGCCTCTTCAGACTCCTTTTGGAGATTGTGACATTTACTGTGAGGTGCAGGAAGAGCAATTTCAAACCTAGGTCTTGGCAGAGTTTGTCTTCACAGTGCTCAAGATGAATCCTAGTCTTTCTGGTTGTATTTATACCCTGAGAGCTTGGGGGCTCCCCAGCCAGCTGCTTCCACCCTCTCCTTCCATATTCCCTTCCTGTGCTGGTCCTCATGGAGAAGAAACCAGGCAGGTAAAGCAATAAGGAAATTGGTGGGATCTCATTTGGTTCTGAACAGACAGAGATCAGGACTGAGACTGGGGAACACAATACAGAACATCCTGCCTCACAGTCTCGCCACGAGCTCCATTCTCTATCTCCAAAACAGAGATAACAGCAATGCACCATCACATGTAGGTTCACAAGGTTACCTGCACTCCAGCCTGTGATGTGCTCTGTTTCTGTAATCACGAGAAACATTCATATACCTAAGACTCAGGATTTTTTGACTTACTGAGGAGCAAATATTCTTCAGCAGAATACCTGATCTGGACATAGAAAAAAATTCTTACTACTTAGAGCTAATCAGTAGGGTCTGCAGAGGATTTCTGTTGCCTTGTTGCCAGTGGGCTAGTGACCTCACTGTACAAAAACATAGTGCTGAAATAATGATTTGGAAGACAGCCTTCTAGTGATCCACAGTGAGTAACTGTATGCCTGTTGTTGGTCAGGAGCTACCGTCTCAAGTTCTGTGACGTAATTTTTAATTACGCATATAATCGCATATATTAATATTTCATTGTGACTCAACTAATGTAAGGGTAGCTCATCCTGTTGCTGAGATCTTAGTTCTACTGGTTTGCAAAGACTTATTTGATAGTTAAAGGATGGGAAATAATATATTAGAATATAAGGAATAACTGGTATAATAAAACCACCAGCAGAATTGCAAATTACTGCATGCATATGTCTATATCACTATGTATCCAGATATTTGGGGAACAGAGGAAACATAATATATATGGCACTAATAAAGACACGCTGGAAAGAAATTATGCCCTGAAGAAGTGCAGCTAGAGAGGATTTCTGCTTAGATCATTATTAAATTATTTAAATACTGATCTGGCAAATGTGAGCTGGCTTGATTCATGTTTATGCTAAAATCTTCCAATTTTTCTGGCAGTGTAATAGGGGCTTTAGGTGTTAATAAGTTACATTTACACTCTGTGTGAGGCTGTTTTTGAAAAGGATAAAGAAGACTCGTGTTCCTGTGATTAACTTCAAAGATGCTGGGAAATCCAGCTTTACTCAGGAGGAACTTGTGTTTTCACCATATTGAACAAGCTCAAGAGAGGCAGCACCAGGGCTTGGTGGAGGACAAGGTCCACTCTGACCATAATTTCTTTCATGCAGTGTAATAATTTTAATATCTTCAAACAAATTATTTCATTATTATTATCATTAATTGCTACTGTGTAAAACACAAGAAAACGCCTGCAATGCTGTTATAAATGTTTCTATTTCAGAAGGTGACAGAATGCAATAATCTGCAACCCATCGGTATGCTGGAAACAAATTTTCTTCCCTGGTCTCAGACTCCACCAGCTCATTACCCACGTGTTACTGTACTGCACTCTTTTAACCTGAGTTAAACATGAATGAATGGACTACCTGCAGGACTGAAAGGTTTCAGCCAGTGTCTGAAGTCATTAAATCATAGAATCACAGAATGGTTTGGGTTGGAAAGGACCTTAAAGTTTATCTAGTCCAACCCCCCTGCCATGGGCAGGGACACCTCCCACTAGCCCAGGTTGCTCAAAGCTTCATCCAGCCTGGCCTTGAACCCCTCCAGGGATGGGGCATCCACAGCTTCTCTGGGCAACCTGGGCCACTGCCTCACCACCCTCACAGGAAAACGTTTCTTCCTAATATTTAATCTTAATCTTCCCTCTTTCAGCTTAGAACTGTTGCCCCTTGTCCTATTGCTACACTCCCTAATAGAGTCCCTCCCCATCTTTCATGGATGCCCTCTAAGTACTGGAAGGCTGCTATTTTCTCATGGAAAATGCTGCATTTTCTCATGGAAAAGCCCCACCAGTATGAATGGGATTTTTCCCACACATGAAGATAGACAAGTATCTCCATTGTTTAGCATCTGTATGATGGTCCTTAGGAGCTCAGATATGAAACAAGGTGTTGTTGTGCTAAGTACTACATAAAGGATAGCAGCACTATCTTCTTATCCCAACAAGAGATATGGAAGTCTCAATGTATCTAAGGACCTGCTGGTCCCACCTGATTGCACACTCAGAACCGTTGACATGGAACAAGCCACTTGGAGAGAGTTTCCAGGAATTCTTTCTTCCCTTTTTTTGAAGCATTTCTGGGTACTGTACCTGGTACCTGCCATTTCTCGTCTTGGAGCCTGAAGGAAATCCATTGATTTCTGTGTCAATCAGGTTTTGCACATCCTGGAAGAGAAAGAAGAGAAAGAAAGAGGTGTTGCACTGCTTTACTGTTTGATTTATCTCTTGATTTATTATTGATTAGCACTCTAATAGAGTTCCAAAGGGAATTTACTTCCCCTTTGTGCAAATGAGGAGCAGAGGCACAAACCATCTCAGACCAAAACTCTGCATTTCAGTTTCCCTCTGTGACCAACTAGCTCTATATACTCTTATAAGATCACGACCTTTACCATCATTTTACAAACTTTCTGTCTGAAACAAGGAGTAATATTTAACACACTGAAATGGCCATAAAAAGCAAGAGGCAGACTATCATCAGGATGGGTCTAGCCATGGTGACTACAGCATTTCAGATACTGATCTCACACCAGCAAGTTCAGAGAAATTCTGCTCAAACCAGTAGAAATTGCCTCTGGTTTAATAGTAGTATACCTAAGAACTAAATTTGTCCCGTTGACAGCAAAGGAACATCATGTCTTTTCCAAGTGCGAAGCTGCACTGGGTCAATTAGAAGCATGGTTCTTACACCAAAGCAAAACTCTGAATTAAATCTTTTTAGATGTTTAATTTATGGCAATAAAGAAGTTTAAGTACATGGCTTGCTCTCCAACCTATATGATTGCATACATACAAAGGTTTGCACAAATAAACTTAAATTGTTTAAGCACATTGATGTTAAACTGATACAACATCTCTGGTTAGAAAGGACAACAAATCTGGAACTGCAAACTCAGGATAAAAATCTCACTGTGTCATGACAAGTGCTGTAAGGCAGCTGCTGACTTCACAGAAATATTACAATATACACTGCAACATGGAAATGGGTGTAGACACCCAAATCTAAGTTCACCTGGATCCGAGGGTTTAAATTTGGACTCAGCTTCAAAGCTATAACTATATACTTCTTTTCACCATTATATTGTCCTAAGGAAGTAAAAGGTCTTCTATAAATTACCTCATCTCTCTGCTGATGTGCAGTCAATAAAGATCTTAACTCCATATTAATTTCCTGTTAACAAAAACCTGAGTCCATATGAAGCTTTGCTGAAGTTCATAGTGGTCCATACAGGAAACTCCATCCAGAAAGATATCTACGTGTTCTGTTTCTGCTTATTCCAGGGAAAATACTCTAAAGGTCTGAGCATAGAAGCCCTCTTGAATGTTTAAAGGCTAAAACCACCAGAAAAGGAAAAGTTGAGGTAAAAATATGAATCCTGCTTGAAAAGAAACTTGGACTTATGCCCATACTATCCCAACCATAATAATATTAAAAAAGGAACACTACGAAAGACAGGTGAAAACCAGTTATCAGAACAATCCCATTTACAGCTAAAAGCAGAAGCGAATTCATGAGATAGAAGCAGAGCTATGAAGCGATGACCCAGTTCTGCTCCTACCCAAGCCAGCTGCAGCTTTGATACTGACTTCAGGGAGACTTAGGCCCTGCCTTGAAATACTCACGTCTGGGATTTCGTCGATAACAAGATCAAAGCTTCCTACTCCAGAAATGAGGAACAAAACCAGGAAACAGAGCAGATGCTTCATTTTCTTCCCGCTTGTCTCCTGAGACCAGCCCGCATAGGTACTAGACGCAAGATCTTTCCTTCTCTGAGACAAGTTCAAGGAAACAGCTCAGGGTTATGCAGTATTTTGAACAAAGTTTTGAAACGCTGACTTTGTTTAGGCCGTAGGTAAATATTTGCCTTGCAACGCAAGTCTGAGCTGTGGTGCCTGAGCAAGGGTTATCCAAATAGTGTCTTCACTCGCCTCTGCCTTCGATAACAGCTCAGGCTTGGATAGGCTCACTTCTTGCTTTTGTAGCTTCCCGTGATGTTTGACTAATTTCCTGCTAGGCGCAGACCTTGGAGTATCCAAAACTTTGAAACATCAAAGCAAGAACTCACTCCTAGCGTGTTTGTTTATAGTAAATGAGGTGAAGACTGGTTCTCAGAACGACGGAGGCAGCAACGTTGTGCTTCTCCAAGGGCCCACCCACCCCGCCATCTCACAGGGGTTGGCAGAAACCTTTGAGCTGGATCCTGACCTCTACAAACACCCTTCTTCCACTCTGGTTGGGAAAGGATCAACTGGTGGTGGGATAGTTCTAGTTTCTTAAAGTTAGTCATGCGAAAATATCTGATGATATTTTCAGATGCATGTTGTATGGCTCCTGGGTGCTTTTGAAACTGTTTTGGCTTCCCTGCCTCTTTGGGTACATCAAGCAATGGGATAAAACAAGCCAGCAAAGCAAAAAGGGGAAAAAGGGAGGAAGCAGGTTTCTGGCAAAAGGAGCTGGGATATTCCTTCAACTCTTCCACGAAAAAAGTAAATTTGCAGACATCTGAGCAACCTCAGACTGGAAAAGACTGAATTAATATGTGGTCCCAGGACAAAAGAGCAAACATGTTACATTATGTTATGTTATGTTATGTTAATTATGTTGTCCTATGTTATGTTATATATCAATGTTTCAGTAGAAGATTTCTGCAGCAATAGTCTACTATTACATATCTTTTCAACAGATTATTTCTCATGCTGAAACCTGAAACTACATTCAGAATTTCACAAGGAACACAACCAGAATAGTGACCTTTCAGCTTACCGCGGTGTAAGAGCTGCCAAAGGAGAGAACATAAGAACTGGAGCAATCACATAAGGTATTTTTGGAAGACCCTCCTAGTCTTCAGCTACTTGTATCTATGCTACATCCTGACCAGGAGATGGTTTCCATTTGTTTAGTAGTCCTCAATTAATTTATTTTCCATAAACCTACAGTCTCCTCTGAAGAGATGAGATAAAAATTTAGCATCTGTAGCTTCCTGAGAGAAGGTCCACATCCTAACTATGCACTGCAGAAAGAACCCCAGCCTTTTGATCACTTTGAACTTGTCACATGAGAGCTCCATATACTGTTTCACAGCTGTTGTGCTGGAAGAGGCATTGAATAATCAATTCTGATTTGCCCTCTCCTGAGATCTTCTAGGCAATCGTGGACCTTGAACTTGGAGAGGACATAGCTCTGGATTTCCTACAAAGTTTAGGAGCCTGTAGGGTGTACTCCAGCCAGTACTCAGCCTTCACGGCACATATATTGATCCATCCACCCGGTGGTTCACCACATCACCTATTTGTTACTTTCTCTCTAAGCTCTGGTTCAGCTCTCAGATGGTGCATGTGTAGAGCCTGCAACATTGCTTCTCCTGAAGACACAATTTCTGAATGCAGAGGTCACTCAATAAGTAATTCTGTGTCCCTCGGACCCAAACAGCATGACCTGGCCAGTCTTCCCCTCCCCTACCTTACTCCAGGTTGTCTTCCCTGTTGCAGCTTCCCATGGAAATGGGTGGAAAGTGGTGTTCCTGGAGGAGGGGGCGTACAGAAGGACAATGGGGACGATGGAAACAGTGTTTCTCAATAAGTAGCATAATGAGGGATGAGATTACCCTGCTGTACATCTTTGTCTCACTTTTTAGTCCATGGAAATAAACAGATTTTTTTATGACCATATGATGCCCGACTCAATTTAGTTACCTTCCTCCACCATAGAGTGGGACAAATCGTGCCCTCAATGGGTCTAATTCATGCCAGGTACAATACAGGGAGTCCAGTAAGAGAGCTCAAAGGAGGACACCAGCTCTGGGGACATCTACACTTTATCAGATGACTCCTACCTCCTGGAGCTGCTCTGCTTTTATCACCATTGAAGGTGTTTTGAGCAGAGGAAAATCCCAGCATTAAAATCCCAGGTGCACTGCTTTGAACAGGAGGTTTGCTTACAGCTCTGTGGTACGTAAAACATCCAGGCTGTCTTTAAATCATGTAGTCGAGTGACTTACAATCTAATCATATACTTTGGACTCAGTGTTTGCTCAGCCTCTTAGGTGGTTTTTGCTCAGTGCTGTGTGCTGATGGCCCTAGCAGTATTTAAGTTTGCTATCTTAAAGTTAGCTTAGGAATACCTCCTGAGTGTAGCTGGACTGCAAGAACAGCAGGCATGGGGCACTCAGGCTTTGCTGTGTTGGTGGCATCTACTACAGCTTGAATTTTCCCTCTAACCTGAGTTCTGTATGTATACATGCCCCTAGCTCAGAATGAGCAGTCCTTTTTCATAAGAAACATAAAAGCTTAAGACAGCTGTTCTGGAGGTACCTGGGACCCTGGACTGGGACGCTAATCACTGCTGCTCTGAAGTCTGTATAGAATAGAGTTTTCTTTAAACATTAATTTCCTGATCCATTATTTCAGTCCTCTTGTAACTGCCAAATGTGTTTTAATTTTTTTAAGTAAAAATAACAAGATTGCAAAAGCAATGTAACCACTAGATGGCATGAACTGCTCAAAGATCCTGTCCAAAAGAGTCCAAAAAAGCTGAAATTTCTCAATGAGAAGGTACAGAAATTATACAGGAGGAACAAGTGGTGAGGATGCTGAAAGCTCTACCATTTGCTATCAGGTTGTGGGAACTTCCCCAGCATTTCATGAGGAGGCCAGGATCTCAGTAAGACGTTTTGTGGTATGTATCAGTTAGGCTGTTTCATGACTAGTCCTTTCTGTGGTTGGGATTTCTCTGGAAGGAAGTTTTCATGCACTGTCCTCCCCGAAGCACTTGGAGTTACTGCTGGGCAGCTTCTGTTCCTCGAAATAATCAAATTGTGTTATCTTGACTTGCACCTGTGGAGAAATGCTCCCAATTTCTGTCTCTTATGAGATAGCCAGTTTCCCCTTCCTAAACTGAATTTCTTATGTGAAATTTTCCATTGATCCAGGTAAGAACAAGGTGCACCTGCAAGGCAACACACTTGCACGTGATGTCTACTGCCCTGACATTTGTCCCATTTCATACCAATCACTCATGGAAACTATTCATGGACATACCGAGCAGGGTTTCTTGTTGCTTCAACTTTAGTCCCTTTGTGCTGCCATTAGACAGAACTATTTCAGTTATCAGCAACTGGTGACCTGCCTGTCTGACCGGATGACCCCTTCAAAGGATGTTTCATAGAAGCCCCTCCAAGAAAGGCTCAAATTAAGAAGAAATTTTTCACCATGAGGGTGGTGAGGCAGTGGCCAAGGTTGCCCAGGGAAGCTGTGGATGCCCCATCCCTGGAGGGGTTCAAGGCCAGGCTGGATGAGGCTTTGAGCAACCTGGGCTAGTGGGAGGTGTCCCTGCCCATGGCAGGGGGTTGGAACTTGATGATCTGTAAGGTCCCTTCCAAACCATACTGTGATTCTGTGATTCTATGATCCCCAGCACCAAGACCCTTTGACAGAGAATTCAGGCATATTTAAGATTTTCATCCTGAATCAGAACAATACCAGATTTTGAAGTTCTGAAATGCTCTGCTGGTCTGTGGTACACACAGCTAACAGCAACGGGGGAGAGATTAGCAGTGATGGGAACCCCAGAAAAGCCCTTTCAGGAACACAAGCACCTCCCAAATAGTGTCAGAACTCAGGACCATCAGGTCCTATCCAGATGTTTCAGAGGAGATTGATTAGATTAAAACATGAAAGAAAATATATAATGTATTACCCTGAACTTAATTTCACCTCTGGGCGTTTATCTATGTCTATGCCTGTGTAACCCTTTGGGACTCTTGCCAATTACTTGATCAAATTGCTGGCTTCAAATGCCACTAAATTCTGCAGTTCATTAGTGCTTTGGGTAGATCTAGTTCCTGGGTCAGACCCTTGTAGTTGGGCATTTAATGTACGTGCCTTTGCATTAGGTGGATGTCTGGTGTTCCATTCTTCTGCCTAGAAGAACAGAGAACTGGAAATCTTTAATTTATGAATCCGTGCAGCCATGGCACTGATGATATGATCAAATGCCTCCCTGATCTTGTTCCTCAGCTTCAATCTGGAGTCTGGAAAATTCCTGCTCTTGAGCTAGAAGGTGCCAACATTTTCTTTAGCTTCAACTCTCCCCACAGGGTTTATTTAACTGGTACATTGAAAATGAGGAAGACTAGTCCTACCCACGAGCCTTGCATGGAAAAACAGAGGGATGCAGATGTGTGAAGGCAGAGCATCACCAAGGTGCATGTGTTTGTATGGCAACGCAGCGAGATTCCTTGACATAACATGATCTGTTCCAGGTGAAATGTGTGTAGAAGCTCAGCTGTTAGATCATGTCTCTCTCCATTTGTCTCTGCTCATGGTGGCCGCAGGCATGCCAGGCAATTTAATTTGTTGAGCCTCCACCCAAAGAACAGCTGCTCATTTTGTTAAGTCGGCAAAAGTCAGTATCAAACATGTCTAATGTGAACACACCTGAGTAACTGCTTATCTTGGTCTCCAAAGGCATCCCCAGAGCAGGGCCTGCCATATTCCCCCCAAAATCAGAAGACTTTATTCCAAGGAGGGGGATAATGTGAACAATCAAGACCTCGGGCTTAATGTTCACTTGCCAAACCTAACCGCATCAGAACCATGTCAAAACACACCTTGGTCTTATTTAGCTACGTGCTGTGTCCTTACGTGCCCTTGCTGAGGAGAGCGTGAGCAGAACTGGCTGCTCCTGATCACTTTGGGAAGGGCAGTGCTTTTCCCAGCTCATTCTCTCATGCTTGTTGGTTATCCTGTACCTGCTCTCGGGTCTTGTTTTGGTCTGAATATCCTCATTTCACCGGATGTGCTTAGGATCAGCTTTTTTGCACTATCTTTGCACTGTCTCCCTGTTTTGATTTATTCTGGCCCTCAGTGCCTCACCTGTGCAATGGAAGAAGCAAAGTAGTTATAGAAACAAGCTGAATCCTGAGCAAGAGGCAAAAAGTGATAGCTGGTGGGATTTGGAATTTTTTTTTCCAAATGCTTCCTGACTGCTCAATGGCTATTTCAAACTGGCAAACATCTCCCCATCCTGCCCAGGCACTACTGACACCTCTAGGGTTAGCAGGGTAGTTTTGACTTGCTTTTACAGGGGTGCCTTGGTTTCCCCTAGGTTTTCAAAACAATAGGAAAATAATCCTAAATGTATTGTTTTAAATGCCAGATTCCAAATGCTGTGGGCCCTAGTTAATGAAACATGGCCAGAGCAGGTTGAGGAGCAGCCCACCGTAATGTCAGTAGTGCGGGCACAGGAGACTACAGCCCCACTTCTCACCCCACTCATTCTTCTCTCTCTCTCTCTCACCCCACTCATTCTCATTCTTCTGTGTCTGAGCGGGACAAGACATGCAGAAGCCAAAATGTACTGGACCAAGCTGAAAAATATTTCAAACCATTTTTTGTGTCCTTAAACCAGATCTCAGCCTGAACCATTGCTTTGAAATCTCTCTTGAGTCACAGCTGGATGGCTGAACTCTCTTTCATCTCCCTTCGAAATGGTGTGGAGCTGAAGACAATGTCTTGACCATGTTCTGAAAGGGACTAGATCAGCCCAGCAATCACTTGGGGTGTCTCTGGGGGCCTGAAGCACCCTGCATCAGCCTCTCTCCAGCTTTCTTCCACCATCTTTCCTTCTCCAGCCACATAAGACCTTCATAATTCCCTGCAGTGTTCCCCACCCAGCTCTGCAGCTCCCACCAGGGATGTGGCCACTCCAGAGGCCCTTGTACCTCCCAGTGGTGGACTGGTCCCAGTGGGAGAGGGGCTGGACAGGCTTTTGATTCCTTCCTCCTGCTGGCAATGCCACGGGGAGCCTGTGCGTGTGTGAACATGGTGTGGCCTCAGCCTAAGCCTGGGCCACTGATTTGCTAAAGGGGAGCTCCAAAGGCTTTGACCTTGCTGTCTCTTCCCTTTACCCCATCTCCTGTTCCCCTCATGCCTTCTGAATGGGAAGGAAGCACCTTCCTGCTCCTCCATTACACATGCGAGATTTGGAGGACATAATGCTCCCAGGATGTATACTTTTGGTGGACATATACTTTCAGGTGGCTGCACATGTGTCTGTCCAGAAGGAGAAACTCCAGTGGCCCAAGGGTGTGTTCATACATCCCAGTAGGGCTGGAGAGACATTGAGCCACTCACTGGACTGTCACTGCTGTGGACTGGAGCTGAAGGAAAGCAACTTCTTGGTCAACTGATGACCCAGAGCTGGAAAGGAAAAAGAAAACACAGTGGTTTGAATCCTGACAGGTTTGTGCATGCAGCACCTAGCACCTGCAAAAAAGGAAGAAGAAAACAAACTAAAAGAGAGGGAGTTTGTGTCTGCTGGATTTAAGAAGTTACTGCTGGCATATTAAAATGAAGTAGTAGACTTGTCTGATTTGGGGTTAGGTGAGCGCTGCCGATGCAAGTTCCCAGATGCCTGGGGATGAGCTGTGCCTGGTCCGTGCCAGCTGGCACAGCCGTGGCTCGGGAATGTCCCTGGCATCCGAACAGTGGGGATCCAGCCTGCACAGCCCGTGTCCACCTTCGCTCTGGGGCTGGTCTGAGAGGAGAGGGCTCTGCCTCTGGGAAACGGAGGGAAGAGCAGGAGGCTCACCTCGGCTTTGCCCAGCTGAGAAATGGAGTTCAAAAACAAGAGAGGGGTGAAAGTATGGCTCTCGGCTGTCTTTGCCGGCAGGGAGGCACCTGGTGAGGGTGCCAAGGTGAGGGTGTGGAGGGAGCCCTGCCCTACTCTGAGGCTGTGGGCCCTGAGGCAGCTTTCACAAACAAACCAGGGCTCTGCAGACTGGGGAGCAGGAGAAGATGTCCCTTCAGAGAGGGTGGAACCGAAAGGTTTCACTCCTCCTGGGTAAAGCCCCAGCCTTGAAGCGTGTCCTTGCATCACATTCCCCACGGCAGAGGGTAGGAGGGTGCCTGTTCGTACAGACAGTGGTGTGAACCATTGAGACCTGCCCATCGCCATGGCTGACCCCATGAGGAGACACCTCAGCTCCCACCAGCACTGGGCACGAGCCCCTCAGTTTTGGGCAGCCGCCATCTTGGGCCCTGCCTCAGCACCCAGCCAGGTGGAGGAAATGTCTCCTCAGCCTTCCCCCCACAGCTGAGGGCTGCCACGGGGCTGGGGTGCTGCTAGTGCCAAAACTACAGGCAGCAGCACCTCATGGACCCCCACATCACCCCTCTCGGCTGCACCAGGCGAGATGGGGGCTGAGGGCAGCATGGAGAGGGGCATGGCAGTGGCTCGTGGCGGGTGGTCTCCCAGCTGAGGGGAGTAGCTGCAGGATGGGAACCCTGCAAAGATCGCCTGCAGCACGGGAAGCAGCCCTGAGTGGAAAAGGGGCCGGTCCCGAGCTGGGAAGGAGGAGAAGAGGGTGGGTCGTTTTGTCTCCTGTCAGGCTCCTCACAGCCTGTCTGGCAGTGCAGGAGGCAGCGGGGTTTTCCTTTCACCTGTGGGGCAGGGAGCCCCAGCCAGCACTCGTCCACTATGATCCTCTGGCTGTGGCTCTGCTGGGCTTTCTCCACCTCGGCGGGACAGCCCGACTCAGAGCTGATGGCGAGGTACCTGGAAGAGAAGCTGTTGGCAGACTACAGCATCGTGGAGCAAGTAGGTTTTAAGGTAGTTGTCGTTTGGGAGTATCTGGTGGCTGGAGCTGGCTTGTCCCCTCTTAATCATCGGTATCGACATGCAGGGCAGTCTGCTAAAACTGCATTTATTGCACCCATTCCTGCGGCGTGCCCATGGCTGTGGTGGCAGCTGGGCTCCATGGGATGCTGCTGCCATCAAGCAAGGCAGTTGTTGGAGGTGCTAAGCTGGGAAAGCACCAGCACCCTCCTGTGCTGGGTGCTGCTGCCCGGGGATGGGTTCAAAGCCAACATCCCGAGAGCTGTGCTAACTAGGCATTTAGCAGGGACAAGGGAGTTAACGCAGTGTCCTGGCCATGCGCCAGTCTGAGTAATTCAGAGTATTTCAGGCTCGGAGGAAAGTTTTTCTGCCTATGCTCTCAGTCTTGCTGTACTTGATTTTTAACTCATGCTGGATGAAATTAACTACATGAGTTTCAGCTTGTAAAATGCTTCTTGACCAGGAGAGAGAAAAGATATATTCTGCAAGTGAAGGCTGTTATGTTGTGTCACTGTGTGTCTTAGATTTTCTGGGGAAATAAGTCTGAAAGGGCAATGAAGTTTTTGCAAGGTAGCAAAGGAGTTTGCATGGTGGTTTGCGAGGCTGTGATTTAAAAGGCTGAGATTCAGATCCTTTCTCACATCCTTCAGGTCCATACCAGCTATCATGTGTGACTTTGGGTCACTTAGGGCATCAATCAGTTATTTAAATTTGATCAGCTCTGAGAGGCTCTGTAGTATCTGAGGGGGCCTGGCAGGTACAATGCAGGACCTATGGAAGACCTGTGCCTTGCTGGAGGCCAGGTGGGATACCCTAATGTCTAAAATGCCACCAGATGCCTGTATTTGGCATCTTCTTCCGTATGATGTGGGAAGAGTGAGACTCTTCATGTGTATCTGTACCCATCTCAGAGCTGGTCATTCCCAGCTCATCCCACCCATGCTAGAATGGGAAGAATTTCTTTCCAGAAGTACCTATTGCTCTCCAGTATGAGGACCTCAGCAACTTCATTGTCTATCCTGATTACTGTGAACACATATTCCTTCTCAGGGGATTCAGCCACAAACCGGCGTCGTCTTTCAGACCCACTTGTCCGAGTGAAAGAGAATATCTCCACCACTGTTCTGCCAGTGGAGTGGTATCTGGGAACACTCGCTCATCTGCTTTTAGGGGGAAAATCAGTTGTGAAGCTCAAGCAGCTGACTCACAGTTTTGAAATAACCTGGCTGATCTTGCATGAGGCAAAGGAGGGTGTTTTCACAGGAGCTGTGCTGCTGGCAGATGAGTGGCAGCTGCATCTTCCAACAGAAAAGCAGTGATCTATCAATAGAGGTGGTGATCTAGTCCCCTGGGACAGACAGATCTAGAAGAGGATGTCTGTCCATCCTCACTGAACACATGAGCCAGATTCCCCATAAGCAAATTTCTAACTAATTCTGGAGAGCATATAAGGCTGTGTTTAACTGGAAGGAACTTCGTACACAAAGTCAAGTACAGACACAGGTCTTTGTGGGATCATTGTATCTGAGATGACTGTGGATTACTTGTTGGCTCATCCAATGTTGGACCACTCTGCTAAGGTAGTTGACAAGGTTGCTAGTTATTACCATTGCACTAGAGGTAGTTCTGGACAGCTCTTCACAGGTAGTTACATTGCTACCACCCAGCTTATTCTCTGTATACCATGCTAAGACTAGCAGATGGCATTAGAAATGGGGTCACTACTAGCAATTAGTTTTAATGAGTGCTTTGGAAGGCCTTAGGGTTGATGGGAACTTGGAAATTGTTCCATAAGATGATGCTAGTGTAGCTGGCTGCTTCCAAACTCTTTGGTGCACTGATCAGTCTCATAAATCCTGCAGTAGGGCTTTGGTAGTACTCACAAAGTCCTAGCAAGCAGAATACTGTTATTTGGTGATCCTTAGTGACTCACCAATGTCTACTGGCTATCCTCAAGAATTCAGAAGGTAGCTTTTGAAGGAGCCAAGTCATACAACAGCTTCTTATGCAAATCAGCAAGGAAACTAAATGGGGGTGTGGCCAGTAACTAAATTTCCAGTTTCACTGATAAGTCAGTGAAAACCATTGTGACCATACAGAATAACGGGTGGATTTGTTCCAAAAAGTAATCCTTCAGTAAAAAAAGTACTGAGGATCACTGATTTCTCATCCTTGACTCTGCTCCAAGCAGTATCAACTTCACAGACATTTATCTGGCTTGTTCTGAAGAATCTACAGCATTGGAGACTCTGCAGCCTCTCACAGCAGGTTCCTGAGGTGCTTTACTTGCCTGGCATACTCACAACCCCTCTCCTCTCCTTTCCTCTCCCCTCCTCTCCTCTTTGTTGAGAATTGCCCAAGGGAGCCGTTTTTCTGTGGTTCTCATTTTACAGGATGTTGGCTAAAATAATGAAGAGGAGAGTGGTGGCTTTCCTGAGCTTTGCAATGCATGATATAAACAGACGTAAACTCAACTCTTTGGCAAGGAGTGCTGTTATTTCAGTGTAAATCAACAGAGAGGGCAAATCAGGTAAAAAAAAATCATTGAACTCCGCTGCTCTCTGGAGTTCCACTGACATTTGAAGAAGTCACTCAGCTTCCCTCATTGACAAGAGATTTGCACTCTGTTTTGGGGAGGGATTTGATTTGGAGATGTTGCGAAGCTGAGATTTACACCATGTGCAGGGAAGAAGTCATAGTTGTTGTTGTGAAGGGCAATACGAGTACGATTGAGTTATCATAGGTGAAGCACTTAATTTCATAATAAAATTCGTGTCTGACTTTAAAAATCTTTATCCCCTTTCTGCACATAACTAGCTCTTTTCTGTCACTGCGTGACAAATCCACAGTACCTACGGAGAGTTTTTAGGCAACAGATCTGCAGTTGAGGTAATATCAATAAAGCTGATGCCGTAACATTGCACAAGTCCTCCCTTGGAGCAGGTCCACATGTGCAGCAGAATGGAGTTATGCTTGCTCAGCCCCACCGCACGAGTGCTAGGTGTTAACCTGGTCACTGCTCAAACTCAAAGCAGCCACATGGTGCTGAGTTGAGGACAGCCTCAGGTGACCAGGCTTGTCAGGCTCAGTCCTCTCCCTGCCCAGTGTCTGTTACCCATGATGAGTGCTGAGCACTCTTACATGGATGAAGACCATGTCTGGACTGGGGAAGGGGATTTGGCTTTTACTTGCCTGAGGATGTAGGTGGGTCCTGCATGGCATTTGATGAGCATTGTGGACTGTTTAGCAGCCCTTCTCATCATGTGCCATAAAACATGTGATGGGGCAAAAACAGTGACACAGAGCCTTTGTGTGACTCCATAGGAAGCTATAAGGGAATATACTTCCAGGGCCAAGTCATAGTGTCCAGGGCTAAAGGCTGAGATTCCTGTCTTCTTATAGAGGGTCTCTTGACAAGTAGCATTTGAAAACACAGTTCCTTGCCTGTGAGAGCTGCATTCCACTGCTGAGCTTTGATCAATGGGTCCGTTAATATAGAAGAGATTTAGGTTTTAATTTTAACCAGAGGAACATTGAACCTGGCCATGGGTGATCAGTCACACAAACCCATGGCTGGATTTAAACAAGTGACGTCTTCTGTAAGTTGACTAGGCTCCACTAACTCCCTTAACTCTTTGCAGGTTGCACGCCGTGTTCCAAGACAGGCCAAATTTTTGCAGAGGCTGGTATGTATCACACCGTGTCTTTATTTTACCTCATGGGAATTGCATTTGCTCTATGTATATATGTGTGTGTGTGTGTGCATCCCTATCCCCAGGAAGGAATTATGTCAGTGGGTGATGGTAGAGTGAGATTCTAGGTAAAAAATAATCTTCATTTTGATCAACAGGTACAGGTTCTTCTAATACTTCCCAATCCATCTTCTCAACCACAGATTTAGAGCGAGAAGATCCAATGTTACAAACCGTAACCATGCAGTGAACATAAGCTTGATGAGATCTCATTGAATTTGAAGAGAAAGGGAGAGTGTGCTTTCAGATTTGAAGATCTCTGTTGTTCTCTGTCCAACATTTACTGAAAAAAAAGGATGAAAATAAGGAGGCTAATATCCTTCTTTCAGCACAGGAACCTAAGCTTTAAGATGTAAATGAGCAATTGTGAGGTGTACAGCAAGTCAGTGAGATCTGGCTATATTGCTGCAATGAGAGTTTGCATGGCTTAGATCAAAACTTTGGCTAAAGAGGCAGACAGTGAAATTGCTGTTCACAACCAGTTATTTTTCTGGCTTTTCTGAGGTATGGAGGCTTCCCAGTTGAGAACTGGAGGGACTCATTTCACACCCTGAACAGCCATCGTATAGTAATAGCTTCTAGTCCCTTTGATCTTTGGCAGATCTGAATCAGCAGCCTGGAGGAGAGCAGCTCCCAGACTTTTTACCAGTTCATTACTTCTAATCTGAGATATGGTCAATTTGTTTTGATTAAAGCATCTTATAAAGGTAAAAACACAGAGTGTATTTCATTTATCTTCAGCTCTCTTCTGTCTTTCCAGACATTTGATGTAAACAAGCATAAAATAATTTCTTTGGCAAGAAAATCTCAGCTCTCATTTCATCATAATAACTAGGACACCTTCATAAAGCATCCAGCCAACCTGCCTTGTAGCAGCGTGCTAATCTGCCGCCTTAGAGTTCACTAGCTTTATTTTTAATAGGGATAATAAATCACAGTAATAATACTATTAAACAAATGGTTTGTTTTATTTTTTACTTGTGCTGCCTCTCATCTTCAGAAGGTCTTAATAAAAAGAGAAAACAAACAGGCATTTGCGCAGCTGTAAGTCAGAGCATCAGGCACTGATGGATTGTGCAAGAGCTCCAGGGAATGCACAAGAATCATAGACTGGAACTTGGGCTGCCTTCCAAGCCTGACCTAGCGACCTGTTTGGAAGCTGCCTCTGCCTCAACATTTATATTTTCTATATACACAGAATGGTAGATTCCTTCTAGGGATGGGAAGATGAAGCAGTTCTTTTATCCTCAGTTGTATGTGATGCCCTTGTTCAGTTTTGGCTTTCTCTAGCAGCAACTTCTAACCACCAGGAAGAGGGAGAGGTGTTGAATGTCTTTTTTTCTTTTGTTTTTGTCGTTCCTCAGTCTGTGAGGATATCAGAGCTGGCTCTTGTTCAGTGGAACAGGGAGATATGACAGAGGTCAGCTGAAGCCAGCAAATAGTATATTCAGCAAAATCCCTAAGCGATGCGGTTCTTCATATAAAATACCACTAAGCTGTGGAACTCCTTGCTGCAAGATGTTGTGGATGCTAAAAGTTTACATGGACTCAAAAAGCAGCTGTGTGAAGTCATTGAAGAAAAAACCGACAGAGTGTTACTAAGCACAAAAATACCACCCTTGCCTCAGGAGTTCCTTCAGCCAGAAATTACTGAAAACTAAGAGAATATTTCTGGGTAGTATTGGTAGAGGTTGGATTGATTTTACACTCTTCTCTAAGCATGTCCTATTGATCCCTGCCAGTAACAGGCTGCAGGGTTAGAATTGCTTTTGTTCTCACCCAATGCAACCATTCTTGTGTACTTGTCATAACATGTCTATGTCCTCTGTCGTATTCAGAAGACTTTCTGACTTCAGATGAATCTATCACTGCATTCCCAGTGTTAGTCTCATCTGTCACTGCAAAATCACATGTATCTCAAGTTAATGGCAAAGGGCTTGATCCTCTTATGCTGTTGAGCTCTCAACTGTTTGAACCTGCAGCTTATGATGAAATGCAGAACATAGGGGTAGATGCAGGACATCTGGAACCAAAGAATTTGCTGTAGTTTCAAAGTCTTTTACTTCTACTGTTAAATCCTCTGTATCTCTTGCGATGCCGCAGGCAATTAGTGGCATGTAAGACTGAACAAAACATCAGCTCATTGTGTCTGGAAACGTGCCTGCAACACTACTTCAGAACAAAACTCCCCATCCTCTCCACCTTCATATAACGAGATTGGAAAGCCTCACCTGTGTATCAGGGAAAGTCCTAAGAACAGCAGGGTCTAGTTCTAATCAACAGAGATGGAGTAAAAGCCACTAGTGGCCTCCGGGGGGGACATTAGATCTGAGCAGATGTGTTCTAGTCTAGATCCATCACACTGAGCTGTCGGAAATCAGTGAGACAAATCACACCCTAAAAGTGCTAATCTCTTGCCATTGTGCCCCCCCTATGAGCTGAACCTGTGCTAAGCAGGATGTTCGTGGACACAAAGCACATCACATTCTCCAGCTGTTCAAGATATCTCTCATGATTAGGTTCATTTGAGACACATTTATCAGAGTCTTTCCAAGACTTGAAAGTGTAGGCAGGTGGGGCTTTATTCCAAGTCTATTGACAGTTTTGGTTTTGTTTTTTTTTCCCCAGTGGATTCCTCTTCTTCCATTTGCCTGGAATTCACTAGCCCAGCAGCTTCATTAGCTGAGTGCTCACTTAGTGCTGCTTCTGTTGCCATCAGCTCCCATAGAAATGTCCTGTTTCATGGTTGCTCATGCAAACACTTGCCCCCTTCGTTAAGCAATTTGTCAAAATTATTTTTGTTCAGGAAAAATAATCCTGAAAGTGCAGCTGAAGAATGTGTTCTTGTCTTTGCAAGTCTTATTGTGACTGACTTTTTATCAACCTAGATAGGAAGAGTCTCGGTGTATTTGGCTTACTGAAGTCACACTATTTGCAATATGCTTTACTCCTTAGCTTCCTTCTGCTTTTGAGGGTTTGGTCTTTGACTGTTTAAGGTAACATACAGAATTTTTTTACATGGGCTTCTTATAGAAGTCACTGAAATCTTCCAGGAAGAAAACTGTTGAGCTCCATGGAGACGTTGCTGTCAAAATACATGTTAGACTGGAGCAATGCTCCAACCTGGGACTTGTGTACAAAAACACATTCCCAAGAAGCAGAAATTGGCTTTCAGCTTCCATTGCTACATCATGTGTCATTCATTGCAGTCTCTGTTGCGTCTCTGTTGGAAAGAATCCAGTGTGGGCTAAAAGGCTTAAAATATTTTACTTGGGATGTCACAGTGTCAGTGTTTCTTATTAAATCTCTTCCATCCATTGCCTGAGACCTCCAGGATGGATTCTTAGCAAACAAGGACTCAGTCAACTCCATTGACAGCATTTTTTCTATTTACATGAGTTATGGATCTGATTGTATGAATTTGAAAATGTTGCTTCATAAACAGTGACTTCAGTCAGAGCTCTTACCATTCCTGGACCCTTCCCAAGCATTGGAGAATGACTGTGGCCTTTGCTCTTGTGTGTGGGCAAAGGCAGTGCCATGTCCCAGGTTTACCTTTTGCAGCTCACCTGAAATCTTGAGGGCAAGTCCACCTTGCCTGATGTTGACTGTTTTTCATAGGGGAGTCTAATACTCGGGGAAGTTATTTGCATTAGTGTATTAAGTATGAAAGCCATTGAAACACTGAAGGGGTGAGTTATCTAGCTGTCAGTGGTAAATGAGAACCTTTTGATACCTACAGGAAACCAGGCCTCGGATGTCTGAATTCAATGTGAGATCCACAATCATTTCTCGGTATGCTTTCACCACGGTGTCCTGCACAATGGTGAACAGTGGATCTGAGGCACGTGAAGGTGTGTTTGAGATGCAGATCCCAGCTGCAGCCTTCATCTCCAACTTTACCATGTAAGTAAGTAACACTGACAGCTGGGCAGACAAGGGTTCTCCCATCCCTCAGGCAGCTCCCTGAGATTTAAAAACTAGCTAGCCTGCAGTAGGGTTGTATCAAGTCCTTTGTGATTTCTTTGGGAAAAATAAAATCACACACATGTTATATAGTCCATCCGAGACTGCTCACAGCCCCAAAGCACAGCGCAAGTCTTTGGATGACATGATGCTGAGATTCAAGCCCTTCATGGGCATGGGGAAGAAAATTTTTCTATTTCCTATCTGAGTGTCTTTTAACAACTTCCTTTTCCTCCTCTCTCTTTGATTTGGACCAGAAAAAAAGTCTCTTCTAGCCCTCAGAAACCTTTCCAGTTAAAGTTTCAGCAACACTGGCACATGTTAGTTATCTCACCTCAATGTGATGCCTAAGAAGCTCCTTGTTGTTCCAGGTTCTCCTTACTGTCAATGGAGGAGGGGAGTCAACTCCAACTAGCAGATAGGTTGAGTTGCTGCTGGAGGTGCTAGTTCTTTTTGCACAACAGAGCAAGCTGAGGGCAATCGAGCTCATTCTGAAATGACTCACTAAGGAAATAAATTAAACTCTTGATTTCAAAAACATGTTGGTTTGGTCACTCTCAGATCCCAACTATGGGCAGATATTGGGGCCACAATTTCAGACCTGACCGTAGCAGATGGGGAATCAGCTCTTTCAGAAAGACTTACATTTTTGCTGAATAGAAGGAAAGACAGTCTTTTGCCATTGGCCAGCCAAAATGTGTGTAAAGAGCTGTTTGCTTATGGAGTCCATGGCCTTGTAACTCATTTCCAGGGAGAAGCATTTTAGTGAGGCAGCTAAGTGACAGCAGTCATCCTGAATATTGCCATGTGTACTGACACAGATGGTGGATCTGATATCAGCCAAAAAACGTGCTTGTTGGGCTTCTTGGCAGCTGCTTTCCTTTCTGGTTTGCATCCTTATGCTTTGGAGATTACCTATTGAACTGGCATTTTAGAGAAGTAAACTCCTGGACTAAATAT
The DNA here is from genome assembly GCF_000699245.1 of Pterocles gutturalis. Classification (NCBI taxonomy): domain Eukaryota; kingdom Metazoa; phylum Chordata; class Aves; order Pterocliformes; family Pteroclidae; genus Pterocles; species Pterocles gutturalis. Next base: position 78,303 of record NW_010107628.1, on the reverse strand, counting down.
GTACTCTGCTGGTATAACCAGCCAGGGAACTTCTAAATCAGCTTCTGTCTCAGTGGCTCGAGTGGACTCCAGGAGAATTACACCAGCAGCACACTCAGCCTGTTCACATGTGCCCAGTCTGTGAACCCTTCTACAGCAAGCTGCACAACTGTCACTGTCTATGGGTGCAGAGTGGTCATGCTGACATCTCTGGTCTCTCCAGGAGCATTGGCAACAAGACTTATTATGGAGAGGTCACAGGGAAAGAAAAGAAAAACAGCAGCGATGACAAGGCAAGGGAAAAGAAACCTCTGAGCCCCACAGATGGAAGGTAAGTGTTGTGCATTTGGCTGTATTCTGGGTAGCAACAAACTCTCCTCCCATCTTTATTTTGGCTGCTTTAGCATACCCATCCATGGATTTACAGGAAGGAGCAGCTAAGTAGAATGTTATCTGCACTGCTGGTGTCATTCCCATACTCCAAATGGGAGTAAAGTGGCATGTGGCATTTTCTAGTGCTGTTACACAACATTTTCACGTCCAAGAAGCTCCAGGATGTATTTGAGAGTGAAAGAAATTTTGTCACTTCCTGAATAACAGGCAGGAAAATTAAGGCACACAGAAATTCTATGAGTTACAACTTCAAGACTACAAAATTAGTCAGTGGTAGAACTACAAGTAGCCTTTGCAGTCATGTTTACTTGCCCTGTTCTCAGTGCTTGACTGTGTTTCGTCCTCTTGGCCAAACACTGGCTGGAAGTATCATCTCCTTAATGATCTAATAGCCTGTGTGCTCACCTGGATGCACTTCTTCAGCAGCACTTTAATTTTACAGGTGCTCGTATTCCCACAAATGGCTTTCAAAGATATGCACCATTGGATGGATTTTGCTGCTCTGGAAAATCCTGAACTACTTTCAGTTACTCGGGATAGTAGCACTATTCCAACATGAACACTTCATCAGGAACAGCTAAATAGACTATGATTTTCAGACCAGAGAAATTATAAACTGCTGGGAGGGAGAGGTCTGACAGAGATCTGAATTCATAAGTGGAAGGAGAATAAGGGATTTTTATTTTCTGTCCTTCATAGAAGAACTTTAGAAAATTGAATGAAATGATCAGATGTCAGGTTCAAAATGGCTGAAATAAGGTATTTTTCATATAAATTGTGTTTCCTGCCACTGGAAATTGTGGATGCTAAACTTAATGTGGGTTCAACAAGTGATTAGATGAATTAATGGTAAGAAAAATCCACCAGGAACCTTTAGCAAAGGAAGCTGTCTCAGGATCCAGACACAGAACCTGAAAGAGTTCTATATCTCTCTTGAAGCACTACATTTCTCTCATCATGCCCTGTTGCATCCTCTTCTGTAGGTGATCACTACCTGTCGTTGTTAGACCATTGGTATGACCCAAAAGATGTCATTCCAACTGTCCTAAAGGCTAACATTAAAAAAAAAAAGAAATTATATGTGTTAGAGAAATCAACATCTCAAATCCTTTTTAATACTCACTGAATTGTGTGCATCACCAGAATCTCACCTCAGTGAGTTCTGAAGTTATCCCTACATGGCATTGAAATTTTCCATTCCTGTTGTGTGACTTTTTTATTTTCCATTCACAAATAATAGTGCCTGGCATCATATCAGTGCCTGGAAGCAGGACATTACACTGCACTGTATGGGAAGTAGAGCATATTAAATTACCTCTGTTTAACAGCTGGTTTCACATATTCAATTATAAGAAATATTTTTATTGGACCAACAAAATCGGGTTCATTATTCCCTGGAGGAGGTGGCATGAGATGTGTATGCGGTGTGAAAGTGTCTTTGGATTTTCCTTCTAGGGAGAATGGCTATGAGATATTCAAAGCTTCCGTCTTCATTCCTCGCAAGATGCAGGCCAGGTTCGTACTGCATTATGAAGAGCTTTTGCAAAGGCGACTGGGAAAGTACGAGTATACAGTCAGCATCCGGCCCCAGCAGCTGGTGGGGAGGCTACGAGTGGAAGTGAACATCCTGGAGAACTCCGGAATAGTTTCACTGGAAGTGCCTCCTCTCCGAAACAGCAAGCATAAAAGCAGTGGGAAAGTTGAAGGTAAGGAGAGATTTTATGTTACTCATCGGGCCTTCAACACTTCTCAGAAAAACTGGACTGGCAATGTTGGGAGTTCTTGAAGGCAATCTTGGATAATTGTATAGATTGGTGTTTCATACATTTTCCCTCTGCTCCAGTGAGGCATTAAATAAAACCCCAATATTGTACTAAAGCAGCATTGTCTAGGGTCAAGACTATTAGAAACTAGAGGACACGTCATGAAGACAATAAGAAAAATGAATCCTAGCAGCTCACTAGAAATAAACTATTCTGGCAAATTCCAACTATTACCTTATTTAGAAAGATACATTTTTTACTTTCCCATCTTAACTCTTGCTGCACTCACTGTATGACAGATACATTCCACCCTAGAGGTGGCTGCATTTGACAAGTCTCTAAACATTGCAGCAATTCCTATTATGAGATCTCTTATTCCCTGGCAGGGCAGCTCACGAACGCTGGTATGATGGCTACAATGTGAAAGGGTTTTCAGGATTATGAACTCTGGGAGGTTCAGTGGTGGGAATTCAGTCATCATAAAGTCTTTTGTTCTATTTTCTACAAATGACTGTATTTATGTGGTATCTGTGCATAAGCATGTGAGAACTTTGAAGCTTAGTGAATACAGGGCAGATCCCATTCAACTCAATAAGATATTTTTTTTTTCCTATTGTTTTTACGAGCTTTGAACTGGGCCTTCAGGCCCTGTGGTCAGAGTTTGAGCAGGCTCTTCCCTGGCTCCACATCTCCTGGGAACTGTTTATTTTAAGGGAATTGTTTTTTCCATCCATCCATGCCAAGGCACATAGGAAATCCTGCATTTTAGAACATGGGAAATTCCAAGAGGAAAATCCACATTTTGCCAAAGCACTAAGTGTGGTCTGAGTATCTAATCTTACCCCCTTTTTTCAGACAGTTGAAAGGTAATTTTTCTAGTGTAAACTAACAGTGAGGAGCACAGGATATTGTGATTGCTACATGGTGACATGTTGACAAAAAACCATCACCAAAAAAAGGTGGAGAGTCTGATGTGGAAGCAGGATGTAGAGTCTTGTGGGACTTGATCCTCAGCTATTATAAGTGCCATAATGCCAGCAAAATCAGTGGAGCTGTTCATGTCTGCCACATAAAGGTCCTCAAGCATGTGAACTGGAGTTAAACTGATTGCTCAGTGTGATCCTACTGATTTCATCCAAATCACAGTGAAATTAAGGCTCTCGGTGACTTGGACTAGCTTCAGGTCAGCCTTGTATAGTGAATTAGTCTCTGCCGTACATCCATGCACTGTATGATAAATGTGCCCTGCTCCTCATCAGGAGGGACAGGAAGCCTTTTTCACCTATCAGGGAGAATCATAGTGCATTGTGGCGCATGGTTTCCTGCAAAACATCTGGCATTGATCAAGGCTAGAGACAGACTAAGCAGAGCAGACACACTCTTGGTCTAGTGCAGTATGGAAATTCCTATATGTCAATGACAATACAGGGAGAACTTTCATAACTTGCTATCCAAATGGTAATCTGTGAGCGCTGATCATTCTTGGCACTGTGCTTCAGATTTCAAACAGTGCATATAAAAATGGGCTTAGGCTCTAAGATTCCATAATCCTCCCTAGCCAGTAAAATGTACATAAAATAGTTGTCCCATTGCAGGATGGGTAAAGCAACTAAAACTCAAATTCCCTGGACTTTATCCTTGCTCAGAACTGTGGTTTCAGAATTTTTCTATCTGGAATAATCCTATACAGCTGGTGAAAATGGTTTGCTGTGATGAAATCACTGCTATGGAAGTCATTGAAATGCCAAACACGCTTTTGGGGTCCATCATGGACAGCCAAGGGTGGGTTGTGTCTCTACCAGATCAAGTCTTTGTTGGTACTCAGGTGAGTGCCACTCAGATGAGGGTACAGGGTTAATTAATTTAGTAGGTTTGCTGAGCTGCCTTCTGATGTAAAACAAGATGAGGAGATTAGGACATTACCAGTAGCCAGAGCAAACAAACAAACAAATAAATAAATAAATCAAAGAATTGGCAGACGGTCTCAGAAGGGTCTCATATAGGTCACAGAGAAGGGCAGCTTGTTTTGTAACCTCTTCTGGCCAACAAGATCAATCATGCTTGGAGCAGGCAACAGGAACTTCCTGCCTTCCTAAACACAAATGAAAACCAGAAGAATACTCCTAGGGAGGGCAAGGCCAAGGCAAGGAGCATTTCGCTCGGAAATCCACCGTACTCCAGTCAGCTGTCCTCTCTCAAGCTTGATCCAGAAAGCAAAACATCTGAGTCATTAGATCCTCTCTGCAAAGCCTTCTTGCTCATACAACACCCAAAGACTGAAGGCATCAGCACATGCAGTGAGATCTCCAGGGAAGGCCATGGTATTTTTAAATGAAAGACATGTAAATTGTGTGCCAGGCCAGAGTGGCTGCTTGGCAGACAGTCTGCAAACTGGGAACAAACCAAGAACAAGACAGTGTCTGGCCTTTTATTGGACTCCTGTGCCTGAAAACTCTTCAGTCTCAGTTGACTGGAGAGCATGGTAGCAATCTAGTAAATAAATGGCCAGCAAAGGAGCCAGACCACATGCTGCTGTACTGTGTTACCTGCATCGCTCCAAATGAGAGATCATGACTTAAAAAAATTACCGAATAAGGAACAGAGGCCTAAACACTGGAAAATGGTGCTGCCTGGCTGGTCTGAGTTTGAAAAAGTCATGAAAACTTTCTTCCTCAATTTCCTATGTCTACAAAGGTGTCTATGGCATCTCATGGTTAATGTTAAATGTGAGATTTTGATAAGTATTAATAAACTACCTTGAGAGCATTGGGTGAAAAATGTATTGTTAAATGGCATTCTGAGTAATATGTCCAAAGCGCCACCAACCTGAAACTATTGTTGAGGATGGGGTGTAGCTTCACATGTCATTTAGACACTTTTGACTCTGACTGACCTGGATAAGAAATTATATTATTTTTCTGAGTGCCAGTCCTGAAGATCCAGTGTAGGTTAGGAAAATTAGGCTGAAAATCAAATTTGTTTGGCTCTGGAGCCATCAATAACTCCAGATGATGAACACTGGCAGTGACTGATGATCATAACTGAAATGCCAACCTGTTGTGGTAATAAACACTTTTAGAAAAATTAATGAAAAAAGTAATAACAATAGCTGAGGTGGCCAAAAGGGAAGGAATAGCTGATCTGTCTTTATTTCATGGATCAACCCTCTTACATTTGTCGTGCTTTCTACATGCTATCCATAGAGCCAATGTACCGTGCAGGCAGCATACTGGAAAAAAAAACGTTCCTCTGTTTATTGCTCCTTCGGGATTTGCACTTTTGACTGCAACCAATCTGTTTGTATCCATACAGTATGTGATGAACAGGAGAGACAAAACTTAAAGACCTATAGACAGAAGATAGCCCTTGATGAGAAAGAGTGAAGGACACTTTTTTTCTCCCCCATTTACAAAACAGCATGGAAATCACAGTAGTAGGAACAGAAGTAGTTACGAGTCCCATTCTGCCTATTTTTTGACTGTAAAGACCTGAGATGCAAAGATTGGAGTTGGTTCCACAAATTTCCAGTGATTTATGCAAAGTCAAGCTGTGCTTTGCTACAGATAGAGGCTCCTGGAAAGTTTTGTGTACATCCTCTCTGAACAGGGAGCAGAGACAATGTGATGACAGGCTTTTCCAGGATATTCCTTTGTCAGTGACTCCTGTGCATACAACTGGGAGTTGTATTTTTCCCAAAGGAAGACATTAGGTATGTGAGTTTTGTAAAGTGATCTTTTGTCATGTGCAGGTGTCTTCTTCTGTCACATACAAAACTCAAAACAAGAGATGTTGAGGCCAATGATCCTGGCCTTCTCTGGTGATCTCAAGAGCGGAGCAATTTTCTGAACGATGAACGTCATGCTCAGAGATGACTGTCATCCTTTTCCTCCAGCGCAGTGGTGTGAGAACTAGTCAGGGACTTGGGCAGGGAGACACTAGGCTGCTTGAGAATGACTATTTCTCTTCAAAGTAATAAGTCTCAGAAAGGTTTTAATTTCTTATCATAGTTGCCTAGAAGCTCCCATGTGTTAGTGGAGGATGAACATTGCGTTTGAGCTCTAATCCTGACTCTGCCAGTCTCCAAAATAATTTTGTTCATCATGTGAGGACTACAGTTTCATATGAAAAACACTTTTTCCTGCTCTGTTTACTTCTTTAGCTGAATTTGGTGGAAAGTTTGTCTAAAGGCCCTATTAACTACCTCAGTGTGAGCACAGACCAGCTCAAATCTTTGGAGCTCATCCATGCTCTGTACTCTGCAATATCTCACAGATTTTCCTCTCTCAGTCACTTGTTTGAAAAGAACTGGGCCAATAAGCAGAGGAGGGTAATTGTGATCCAGATATCAAATGCTGCCTAAAAAACAAACCTGGATGGAGACACAGTTACTGAATTGAAATATATAAAAGACTGCTGCAAGGAGGAAAAGAATTCTGTGCTTTCTGTGTCAATAACAGAAAGGACAAGAAGCTACGTGTTTATAATCCAGAAAGAAAAATGTAAAAGAAACATGGAAAATGGCTAACAGTGAAAAAGTGAAGCTCTGGAAAGGACTGGCAATGAGAAGTACTGAGTTTCCATTACTGGAGGTCTGGAGTGTTTCTAGACCATGTCTTAAAACCAAGAAGGAAGGGATTCAGTTGGGAAACATGTGATGAATTAGATAACCTGACTTCCAGATGTGATTTCTATTATTCCAGCGGGGAAAAAAAAAAAGTTATTTTGGACCTTTTCTATCAGATATTTTTTTGTTTTAATCTCTGTCCTGGAGATGGGAGATGAGTGGCTATGAAGAAGATGGCAGAGCTTCCATAGCTATTGTCACTGACACTGGGTGTGTGAGGCAGCCTTGGAAACCTCCTCTCCAGGGGTTCCTAAAGCACTGTCTGTGTTACAGGGGATGACATTTCTTACCTCCAGACTGTGTTTTGAGGAGTAATAGAGGAACGCAATGTGATCCACATGATCCCATCTAGATTCCACAGTGTTTTACAAAACTTGATATGTGTGATTATGCCCATTTAACAGGGAAACTGAGGCGTGGAGTGGTTACCTAACTCAGCTAATTTCAGATGGTCAGAGTCCATAGAAACAGTAGGACTGGAACTCATGCTGTTGTGGTGCACAGCATATTGTGCTTACCCATCAGTGTCCTTATGGCAGAGAAACACAGAAGTGAAGCCCAAAGGCCACAGCCACAGATGTGTATGTGCAGTAGGTGTAATGAGAGAGCTTCTGTTTCCAGTGTGAGACTGACTTTCACTAACCCTGATGTGATGTGGTCAGGCAGCTTTTCATCTGTTGAGGAGAGACAATATGAAACCCTCAAACAGATCAGAAAATATAAATGAACTCTTAAGTCAGTTCTGAGTTCTGGACATTTCCCATACACTGGCAGTTAAATGGGATTTTGGAAGTGATAGAAGACAGATGGAAAATCCAGGAAGGCCAATATAAGCAAATCTGAGGCATTGTGTATTAAAAACATACTACATCTGTTGATTCATCAGACCAAAGGGCAGCTATAAAAGAGCAGATCAAGATGGAGATAAAATCTTATAGGGCTATTGATTTATGACTTTTCTTTGCCAGAAGAAATCTGAACTGTACACAGATTTTAGAATAAATGTCAAAGCTCTGGGTAATTATTTTATAAGCCCCCTTTAAGGTCAAACACTAGTGTCCTTAAGTGATTTCAGTGTACTGGCTGGGACCTCTCTCTCTGTTTCCATCAGGATAGATGGATGAGAATTGACATAGAGCAGCCATGATGCAGTATAAATTGTGGACTTGACTGAATTTGAGTAATATCTGCCACTCAGCCTCCTTGGTCGAGACTTTTGCTAATGAGTTTGTTTCACATCCCACGTCCCCCAGCTATAATTTATTTGTGTAGAAGCTGGGACTATGAGAAAACCCAAACCCTTCCCTGCCTCAGTAGTATGGTCTTGTGTCCTGTCTATTCAAATGGACTCATGGGACAGATACAGAAATAAAGCCAAATCAACATGCAAGTTACATCCTAGGGTGCTGATGATTTAAGACTCCTACTTTCATTCCTTTGCCTGGAGGAGTCTAGATTATACGTAGCACTTTAGAGTAAGTGTCACAGCTTTGGCTAATCATTTTATAAACACACTAGAACCCTAGTACCAGAATTTCTATGGACTTTGGCCTGTGGAAAGTCAGTTGTGTTAGGTAACCACTCCATGTTTTCATTTTCCCACTTGTTAAATGGACATAATCATATGCATCTGATTTTGAAAATCACCGTGGGATAGAGATGTGAGGTGGTTTGTGTTCAGTGTTGCATACAGATGTCACGTTGCATTCCTCTAATGCTGCTCATAGCACTTTACAAAGGTGGAGAAATGCCACTCCAGTTACAGGAACCCCTGGAGAGGGGCTTAGCAAGACTCCCTGCACCTTCTCATTGTGATCATTATTGTTAATGGGGTACAGCACATAATTGATACTATCCTAAAGCAGATGCCCATGTCTGGCCACATGTATTATACGCTAATCTCCCCTGACACTCTTGACCTGATCTCCACTGAGCATAATGGGAGCCTAGAAAATAAGCTCAGATGTAGCTACTTGCATGGTGAACACCTAACCCAGAACTGAATCTCAGCCATCTTTTCTTTTTCCTACCATACCACAGACTTCTTGGGCCATCTTTG
>NW_010107628.1:16980-69454 GCF_000699245.1 Pterocles gutturalis | reverse complement strand
AAAATTGAGCCCCCCCCCCCCCCCCCAACATAATTAAGCAGCTAATTCCCACCAACATTAATCAGCACATGACCAGGTAGAACTTCTGTGCCTCAAAAGAGTGTTAGAATAATCACTGTGAGAGCTGAACGACCCAAGAAGAACATCAGTTGAGAGCCTATAGTGATTTTTTTCAATAGCTAGTTATGATAAGGCAGAAAGCCCTCAAAATCTGGGGAAGGTCAAGGCCAAATCTGACTTTTGGATTCTTACAGAGTTCAGAGGGAATGAACACCAAAAGACAGTAAGGTGGGATTTTGGCCACACAGAGAGACAACAAGGAATTTCCATCTCTCTCAACTTTAGAAAATGAACACAGCTAACAAGACAAGCAGAGGTTCCTTCAGGGTGACTCAGACCTAAATTACTGTCTTTCTCTGAAATGCACATCTCTCTGCATTGACTCAGGAAGGGCTCGCGGAGATAAGGTGAGTTACATTCCAGGGATGACTGCACTAGCAAGTGTTGTATTTTGTCTCAATCAGTAAAAATGAAATAGCAGCAACTATACTGGTAACTGTTTGCTGACCATAAAGGCAGCTCAGTTCTTCAGATATAGACATTACACACGGGACGCTTGTCAGATCAAGTGATCAATTAGTCGGGTCAATCCCACCTCACAAGCCTAGAGTACCTCTGAACAAGTCACCTCAAGAAGTCTTTATAATCAATAGGGAGAAATATGCAATATGATTCACTTAATCCCAGAGGAAATGTTTAAACAGGTCAAATGAATCATACTTGCATTGACTGGCAGGATCTCGGGTTGAAGATCTGCATTCTAGATGTCTAGAGTTGGCTGGAATGAATACCATGTACATGTCTGAAGTTGTGTGTTCATTATTTACAAAAAGCAATTGACAGTTGTACAGAGAATATCTGGCCTTTGAGTTCAGTGACCTCCAAACAGAAGTGAGGACAGGAATTTTGTCTAAACATTTATATCCCTGATAGCTTTGCAATGTTGGTTTCAGTATAGAATTAGAGGAAAGGGGCTATTAAGTTCTTATGTTATCACAGGTGAGCTGAATCTCTAATTTCAGTATGAAGTTATGCTAGCTGACATGACTCCATGGTCATATTATATATACTGTGCTTAGACATCTGTAAGACAATGGGAAAAACTTGCAATATTGTGGTTTTATCTCAACAGGTGATGTTTCTCCTCCTCCTTCTACTGTAGTTGGACATACCAAAACCTTAGCTAAAGTTACGTTCAATCCCAGTGTTGTCGAGCAGACCAGGATTGCCCGAAATGGCATTTTGGGAGACTTCATAATTAGATATGATGTCAGCAGGGAGCTGAGTGTTGGGGATGTTCAGGTACTGTGCACATGACTCATCTTTTCTGCTTTATAAACTATACCCTGAGAGGGTTCTATTGTCTTGCATGCTCCAAATGTCCTAGGAAATATTTTCCAAGTGAAGGCTACTTCTCCATCTTGCAAGAACTATCCCAAATAAAACAAGCCAGCTGGCAGCCACAAGATGGACTTAAAACTGCAAGTACCTACTTCACTAAGTTGATACTTTTTTTGTATCTGCTTTGCAGATTTTCAATATTCTGGCTGTATATATCTGGATAGAAGGCCAGTTCCCCAAATGCATGTTGTGTTTCTGGTCCCTGGGTACATACGTTATACCCTTACTGCATTTGGAAGGAAACCCCAATGTCCACCGTGGAAGGAGATGTGGAGACCTCCAGTAGGCTCCCCGAGTCTGGATAAACAGGGGGCCAGGATTAAGAGGGATACCAGGGAGCACTCATATCCTCCAATGTAGACACAGACATTGGATGCAGGATCAGGTGTGCCCAGTCGTGATCCCATAATGATGTGTGTGGAACATTGCAGCATGATCTGCCTTTTATTCCTGACTTCCTTGCTCTTCCACAGATTCTTAACGGGTATTTTGTGCACTACTTCGCCCCCACGGATCTTCCTCCATTGCCAAAGAATGTTGTATTTGTGCTTGACAGTAGTGCTTCCATGGTGGGAACAAAGCTCAAACAGGTGAGGTCCTTGCATTTATTCTGGCTGTAAGGTTGTAGAGAGCTTGGTTCAGACTTCATCTCACCAGATGGGTTCTTCTGCAAGATGTTTGCTATGTCTGAGGTGAGATGAGGCTCTGGAAAAACCTTAGGGCAAGATGATTTATCTGCAATGAGAAATTATCATGTTAGTGGGAGTGGAATGGGAACAAGAAGTGCAGAGGACTTAATCACTCTGTACAAAAGGTCAGTGGTGTCAAAATTGAGCTAGGATGCTGCAGATAGGACTGTCCTGGGCAGTTCTGTTCTGGGAGATCTGAAGAGAGGCAGAATAGGGAGAATTCCCCAAAAAATGCATGCAGCAGATCATTGTATCCAGCTTAACAGCAGAAAAAAAATACTGCTTTATTTAAATTACCTTGGCAAAACTCTTAGCAATATATAACTCAATGGATTCTGTTGAAAGAAAGATCAGTTTGTCCTGTTTGAGAATCTGAGTCTTTCAGCACAAATCTTAAACTTTTTTCCAGGGCATAGATCTTGACATGAACCAACATACCAATCTGAAGGGCACATCACCAGTGCTTAAAATTGACCTTTGACATGGAGGGTTCAGGCTGGTGCCTAGACATTTTTACTGCTTCGATTCTCTGAGTTGGACAGTGGAAAGTGACACTTTCCACATAGGTTGATAACAATATGGGGTAGTTTCAGCTCATACGGATGGTGTGATGTTGTAACTCTACTGGAATGACTGAAGGCCAATGGCTTGGATTTGTATCTTGACCAGTTAAGGAGCTCTCATTAGTCCATTCAGACTCCTTGGTTGCCTGCCTGGAACATGCTGATATTACTGGAAAGTGTGATTATTTGAGAGCCTTTTTTTTCCTTGCCAAACAGCACTAGCCCAAATGTCCTTGAAAACACAAACCATGGTCATTCTCTGACAGTTCTCTGTCTTTGAACAAGGACATTGGGGTATATATGCCTTTCTCTCTCTGCAGGAAAAACTTTACGGTCTGGTTTCAATGGTGATCATAAGTTCTAATTTAGAAGCTGTGTTCCCTATTAAATTAAATTATCTCCACTGTGAGCTAAAATGGAGTATGATTTTTATGGCTCCTAATTATCTTCCCCAGTGACTGGAATAGCAAACAGAGAGTTGTTAACAAACATAACTAGTACTGTGCTGAATGAGATCTTGAATGAAGATGTCTTTGAAACTTTACAAATTCCTGTGGACAGAGCTTGGCTCTTGGCCTTCTGTTATCCTGCATGCCGAAAAATGTCTGTCTTGTCTCGCAGAATAATCAGATACTGTACAAATGGACCCAGTCCTGCATGCTGAAAGCAGACAGTCAGCAACACAGTGCTGAATCAGGGAGATTAAGACTGTGAAGGGCTTTGGTGGTAGTGTGAGCTGTGAGAGTGGTGCCTTGGATCAACAGATTAACCTTGTACTATGAAAGCTTTTATTCTCCTCCTGACCGTATTAGTGTTTCTTTTTCATATACTTACTAGAAAAAACATGGCCAGGGATTAACCCTTGAAGGTCTACTTCATAGCCTAGCCAGCTCCTACTGCTAAATGTACATGAATGTCAGGCTAATTAGCTACAAAGAGATGCCTCTTGAGCCTGAAGTGAGAGCAATGTCTAGCCAGAACCTTTGTTGTGGGTGTACTCAATTTTTTGCCCTGTTATCTCAGATATACTCTTTTTATGGATAGCCAGTGGTACATTACAGAGAAGTGCTATGATCTTCCTCTGATTTCAACTGCTCTGGAAAATGGAATTTCATGGATTTATGACCTAAATCATAAAAACCCCACACAGATTAATTAAGGAAAGACCAAAACCTAGGACTGGATGAATAATATATTCTCTTTTGGTACACTAAAAATGTGTGATCAGTTACAGCCATTGTCCATGTTTGCTCAGTGGCCTGTTTACCCAATTGTTGTTGTTATTTATGTTTGTTGAATTACAGACGTGTCCCTTGGTGGCAGGATCCATCTGAGCAGAGGAAATGCCTCCTTTTCTTCTTTTCTCTCAGACTCTTGCAGCTGTGGTGATCTATGGTCGTGTGTAGAGAGCTGGGAATTCCCATGGGACTGCCTTTCCTCATTTCTCTCTGCTGAGTCACATGCATGATCAGCTAAAAATACCCTCAGCACTTGTAAAGAGTGCTTTCACAGGTCAGCTGAGGTAACTATGGCAAAGGACAGGTTTTAGGGTTTTATAAGCAAGGATGAGAGCCATCAGCTCTGCACCCTTTTCTATAACTCGAAGAGATTTTGTACTGTTCATTCAACTGCTTTAATAAAGTTAATGTTAGTGACTCAAATGGGGTCAGGGTTTTATGCACACTGCCGTTCCCACAATCTAATTTTGAGTAATTTCTTCTTTTCCTCTCCCAAGGTTTTCATTTTCCTACATGATTTTTTATCTGTTTGTGCCATCCCTTTCTTACTAAAATACCTCAGTTTTTGAAGCAACAAGATGTACAGACCCAGTTGCAAACACATATAATGAGATTGGTTGTTCACCTTAAATTATTAATACTCTTGAGATATTTCCCTCACATCACTGAAACATATATTAGCTTTGTGGGGAAGATCAGCTCATGTACATATTCCTCCTGCAGTTTTCACAGCCTCTGAACTCCGGTAATGTCTAACAGACTCAACTGTGTTATAGCAGTGCACCTCCACTGAGGATTTGGGCCTTTGTGACGTTCACCTCCTAGCACTGGCAGGAGATAAAGGTCAGGAAAAGGAAACTCTTGAGCATCATGATAAAAAAAAAAATTAATGTGTTCAAGACTTTGCACGTCATTACTGCTGTCCCACTGGCAAGGAAAATAGTTTTTTTGTCCTCACGATCTTTGCTGCTTCATTTGCGAAGAGACAGTAAGCTCTGTGCAGAATAGTTGCTTTTAACAGGAGCCAGAAGTGCCTGGGGAACAGGTTATATCTGCAAGGTTTACTGGGAAACAAAATTATTTGCCCTTTGAGCACTCTGACGTGCTGATTTTTATGGTACCTTTGGCTTTAGAAGTGGAGGGGGACATAGCAGTTTTACATTGGCATAACTAGGAGAAAGAGGGACCAGTTATAGGTTCACCACCTTGTGATTATCGTGATTATCCCCAGCTTCACTAAACATGGTGAAAAAGGACCTTTATCAGCCTGCAATTCAGTGTTATAGAACAAGCATGTTCCAAGCTATGAATGTATCCACGCAAGGATGGATTTGCAAATGTTTTGCAGAGATGCGGTAAAACGTAGTTGTTTCAACCACAGATTCGTTTCACCTTACTTTTCCCACAGGAAATAAGTGCCCACACACTCAACGCCGCAAGCCTGGCAACTCGTCAATGGTAGTGTGCCAGACTGTAATTTTCTTTGAGGTTAATTGCACTAGGAAGAACTCGACTGAAGCTGGGACCTGCTGTGTATTTGCAAGTGCTTCAGTTTATTTGCCTGCATCCATCCAAGGGCCACTGTTGGTACCCTTGATCTGTGACCCACACTGTCTAAACCCTTCTGAGGACCCAAGTGCCTTACATACACATATCTTTAAACCTCTGTGCCTCAATACGCATACTCCCTCTGAGTAGTTTCTGAGGGGGGAGAGAGTAGACAAGCAGACAAGCACCTGAACACTCAGTGTTCTCACTCCAAACTCCACTGACTTCTGTTGCTTGCTGCAGAGCTGGCTGCGAGCCTGTTGACTACTAGTCCAAACAACAGCTGCTGTCCAGGAGAACTACCTTAAAACATCATGGGACTTTGGAAAAAATGTTAATTCCAATTACAGCCTTTAGTGAGTTTAAAGCTACAATGAAGGGGAAAGATTTGTCAGCTTTTCCATTTCTATTGGAAAAAAAACAGCCTGAGTGAATGCAGAACTGTATGCAGTGTTTTGAGCACTGACTAGGACTACTGCATTGATGCAGCTGCCTCTTAGTCAGGAATATACACCAGCAGTGTTATCTCAGTCTTCCCTGTAGATGTGACTGTGGAATATAGGAACTATCACAGTCAATAGGATGTCAGATCCATATAGACTTTAATTGCTTGGCTTCCAAGAACGATGCAAGTACTTGTCATGCAGCAAAATAATCTACCTCCCCCAAACCCTAAAATTTATAAATAATGACAGGGTCAAACAGAGAAACAAGTTACCTTCAGAGCAAGATGCCCTCAGCTGTTCAGGACAGGGAGAATCTGCTTCTGGTCTCAGGACTAACAGCCAACACACCCCCAGCTGATTTGCTCCATGCTGAGGCAGCAGAAGTAGAGACAGGATTTCCCAGGAAGACCACAGCCCACCTATAAATGGCAAGTCCTTAATTGGGTTCAGAGTAAGTAGGATACAAAGGCAAGTGCAGAGTTTGGCATGGAAATGTTGCCGAGGCTTGAACTGAAACCCCATGAAGATACTGGGAGTTCTCCTAAGGCTTTCAATGGGACCTTTGCTGAATTTATTAAAGAATGAACTGAAAACAGGTGCTACTGAAGTGGCAGACACAGCCCAGTGATCACCAGACAAGCCCATAGTGAAAAAGAAGGGGCTAAATCAAGCTGGGAAGTCAGTCCGTGGATCAGGGTCTTTGAGGTCTATGACCAGACATAGCTGTCACAAAGCTAGAGACAGCTACAGCATGGCTCTTGGTCTTACACTCAGACTAGGGCTGAGGGCCCAGACTGGAGCTTAAATGGGCAGGAGTGTGGGTGGAGGCCCCAGGAGGGGCTGGTCAAAACATTAAAGCCTGCTAGTATGCTCAAGGCCCTGGCATACACATGCAAGTCTAGGAAGCTAGAGATCTGGGTTTCTTTAGTAGTCCTTTCCAAGCTGGAATTGTATTTTTTCCAGTTTTTGGAGCAATACCTGGAAGCTAGACCTGGCTTCTATTCATGTTTCCATCATGGATCAGTTATGTGAACTTAGGTAGGTTATTTTCTTTGTCTGTGCTTGTTTCTTTGCAAAGTCTTGTCTGTTTAGCTGCTAAACCCATGGCTGGGCTTATGGCTGTACACACATCCCCCAAGTCTAAAAGACATCTGATCTTCGCCAAGACTAAAGCTATTAGTCTAATACTGCTTGCAACAACGCTGCTATTTCCAACTCAATAGCCCTTTACCCTAATATGGAGCGCGGACTCCACGTTGCTCAACTGGGACAGTCTGTTTCTGACTGTGAAGAGCAGCTGAAGCTCAGAAGCGCTTGTGGGACCTCGTGTAGAAGCCTGCTGGAGTGAGGTCTTCCGTGTTATGTTACTATATGAAGTCATCAAACAGTGTTCACAGGCAGTTCTGACTCTGATGTAATCTGAGGTCCCTGAGGAGTGAGGGATATGACATGAATCATGAGGAGAGAGTTTTTGCTTGGATAGTTACCCCTGGTGTAGTGACTTCATCTTCTCCAAAACATCTGCTCTCTTCTCTGGAGAGTTTTGGGCAAAGACTTAGCCGGTGCTCAGGTCTGAGGCAGTGGCTTGGGATGGAAGAGGGCAGGGGAAGGACTGAAGGCAGAGACATGCAGGAGGGAGTGGAGCTCCTGGAGCTGGAGGTGCTGAGGGGTTTTGGAAATAGAGAATATGGGAAGTGGAGAGGGTGTTGGGAGGATTGTGAAGGTTCTGTGGCAAACTCTCAGTTAGGAGAACAGGCAAGTTTGCTTCTTTAAAGAACAATTTAGTGCTCTTGTGTTGCTTCATGCTAACCCTTGAGCAAAAGTGCTGGGTCTTTGCTCCAACCAACCTTCGTCAACACCCCTCACTCACTGGAGATGAAAATGGGGATGTTGCATCTAAACACAAGAGGCATCACAGCTCAAGGAAAAAGGGCAAGGGCTATGACAGGAGGTCGCTACAGAGTCACAGCCTCTGCAGAGGGATAACAGATACTTCATCTCTGTGGAAGTACAGCACTCCTTTTTATGGAGAAATAACACCTCTTCCTGAGTAGGAATGGCACAATCTCTCCTTGGTGAAATAGCACAGATCTTTTCTCCATGGAGAGGAAACATCTCTCTGTGAAGGAGCAATACGTCCCTCCTAGCAGGTTACACCCACAGGTAGGATGTTCTAAGAAGGGACTAGAAAGCTTCAAACCTGGCAGGCTTCCAACTGCTGAGGCACCTGCTTTGAGAGAGTGGCTACACGATGAAGAATGGAGACTAATTAACATGAAAAACATAGAATCATAGAATGGTTTCGGTTGGAAAGGACCTTAAAAATCATCGAGTTCCAACCCCCTGCCATGGGCAGGGACACCTCCCACTAGCCCAGGTTGCTCAAAGCCTCATCCAGCCTGGCCTTGAACCCCTCCAGGGATGGGGCATCCACAGCTTCTCTGGGCAACCTATTCAAGGGCCTCACCACCCTCATAGGAGAACATTTCTTAGCAACTTGTGTCTCAGCCCAACTCCAGCTGCATAACCTAGCAGCTAATGGTTGCTGAAGTCGAGGGGATGTGCTGTGGACAGCATCTTGGGCATGTCAGCTCTTACCAGCACTGTGTGGGCAGCTGATCTGCGCAAAAGAGGATTAAGGTCTTGAGTTGTCAGAACAGTTTGCATGTGCTGGGACTAACTCCATCTTCTGAGGATGGGCAGAGGGAGAGGTGTCACGCTCTCCATTGAGGGCATGGGGAACTTTTCCCTTGGGGTTGATGTTTTTTGCTGCTAGTTCCATGGAAATTTTTTGTCATGCTGAGAGGGTAGGGGTTTGAGTGTCTGACTGGCATGTTATGAGATGTGATCCCACTTAAAATGAGCTAAGCCCAAGACAAGAATGTGGCCTTCATACACTGCTGTGTCTGTCTGTCTGTCTGCCCATCTGCCCTGGGTAGCCCTGTTGTTTCCAGTGGAGTTATTTCGGTATGGCACTGTGGGGTAGCCTTTAAACCTTTCCCTTTGACCTATTGTACAGAAACATTTACTGCTACAAAAGTAATCCTTACCACACTGTTGATAAGAAGCTGAAGTAACAATGGTTGGTGCTGGTAAGAGCTTGCCTCCTTAAAACTTTGTACAGGCATTTATTTATATCTTCGACACTGCAATGAGATTGCAAAAACTGAGCATCTACTCAGCCCTCTGAGTGCATAAAACCCCAGTTCCTGAGAAATCAGATCATCTTGCAGTATTTATCCTCACCATACTGTTGGGTGCTAGAGAAGTAAGTTACCCCAACTGGCAGCTAAGCTTGTCCACATCCTCAAAGACAGTTTTATCTTCCATTGACCAGAAATCCAGTGCTTAAATGACCTGGACGAATGTGGAACTGAGTGATTTACTCAATGTTAAGCGGAAAACGTTTTTCAGAAAAGACAATAAAAACAGTTGCTCTAAATGTTGGAGAATTTATTTTGCAGACAGGGAAACTACAAAACAACATTTTCTAAGGCCATATAGGGAATCAGCCATGTTCAATTTATTAACAAGGAATCCATGATGTCCAGGGGAGAGAGACTGGACCACAGACCAGAGACAGATCTTTATTGTCCAGAGCTCTACAACCAAACTCTCTCCTATCACAGGCCAGTGTCAGTGTAAAACAAAATGCCTGTTGTCCAGAATTGTGAAGGAGTTTGCCTTGGTTACATGATCAGTGTCTGCCAGGAAGAAAGCACAAAGATACATTGATGGGGAGAGGGTGAGCTGCAGTCTCTGAACCACACGATGCTCCCTGCAGAGGAAGAAAGGGCAGATTGTCCTCCCCAAGAGGGGGATGGAGGAAGGCAAAAAAAAAAATCCTAGGATATACTTCTGGATTAAACCCCATTTTTGGTACAAAAGTCCCTGTTGCTGGCAACTGACACCTGATCTGCATTATGTGGGCAGAAAGGAAACGGAGCCATAGAGGAAAGTAAAACTCACAAGATGTGGCTTCAAACCTCTGCAGGTATGAGACTGCCCACAGCTTTGCTCTCTCTGTACCTCAGCTCCTCCCTGTAAAATCACAGTGGTGCTCACACCGCCTTTTCCTTGGCTACTGGAACCCAAACCAAGTCTATGGTGGTACCTTGTCTGATCTCCATAGCATCATTTCAGGTGAAACCGACGCCAGCCTTTCCTGAACTGACAGTATTAATCCCTCTGACAGACTATGGGCAGAACTGACCAGATATTGCTGTTGTAGCTTTGAAAACTCATGTCTGGAGCTTTGCATCAGCTGCCTGCACATGTTTGGAAAGGGAAGGTTATGAACTAAAGCATAGAGGATATTGAGGGGGAGGGAGGAAATTTTCTGTTTTTTCTCCCTGTGCTTCCTTGCAATGTTTTGCCAAACAACATATTTACTTGTACTTGTCCCCTTCTTGCTGTAGGAGATCTGGTTTCTGAGCCCTTCTTTGCACTCTTAAATGAACAGAGCTGTGTGTTCCTAATTACCTATGAGCTTACATCTTGTGCCTTAGCTCCTTTCATGACAAATATGGACTCTCACAGGGGATCTGGAAGGACAAAGTAAAGGCTACTGAAATTTTGTCTTCTAGTTTTTTTGTGTTCTAGTTGTGACATCCTTCAGTATATAGTTGCAGATGGTCCCATGTCTGTTATCTGCAGACTCTCCTCATGCAGTGCTTTCAGCTGACGGGTTCTGCTTTCCAAAGTCTTTGGTGGTGAATGCTTTCCTCTCTGCTAGCCGTGTTCTGACGGATCTCGAGCCCACGTGGTTCCCTGGTGCTGGCTGAAGCTGGAAAGGGGCCTTGTCACTGATGTCAATGTCTCACTGCCCAGCCGTTGCGAGGGCAGATGCCAGCTGTGTTTGGGCGTGCAGGGTGCAGCTGAGGATTTGCCAAGTGATCTCAGAAGCACTGGCGGGGTGGGTGCTGGGAGAATTCCCTCTACATCTAGAAGCTGTTTCCAAGAGGGGCTGAATTACACTGCAGTAACCCACTATCCATACAGAATTGGATGCAGCATGAACTGAAAGTCTCTTGAGTTTTTTTTTTTAATAGGCTGGTGTGAAGCTAGCATAGAGCATGTGGGATAGGATGAAGCACTTACAAGAGCTCCTAGGCAATGGAAAGTGTGAATACGTGGGCTTGGGACATGCATTCTAATGAGGTGCTTGAATTCCCCCCTTGCTTCATAGCAGGGCAAATGTCTGGCAATGCCATGGCATCGAACAATCACACATTGTCTCCCTTTGAACTGTATAGCTTTCGGGGTAGCCAGGCTTTGCCCTCATCCTGCTCCTCAAACAAACAAGAGACTGTGGGAGAAATGTCACCAGGACTCAGATTCCTCCTAAAAGGTGCCCAGATGGTCTGACATCATCCCAGATGTCTCTGAGGAAGCTCTTTGACCCAAGAAAGGTCTGAAGGCTCTCAGCTCTCCCATGGGAGTGTGTCTCTTCCCATGCTGTGCTCCACCAGTGTTAAAGCAAAGTGAGTCTGTCAGAGCTAGCCCCAAAGGCCAGGTACAAAGGTGAGCAGTCATGGCTGAACTGGAGTGCAGCTGAGGGAATTCTCTTCCTGCTGTTGCTGGAGGTCATAAAGCCCCAAATCATCCTGGCCATGATGCAAGGTCCTTGGCAAGCAAGAACTGGAAGATCAGCTGTTGTGTTGCATGTCCAGAGATTAGTTTGAAGGTGACATCAAAGACAAGAGTGGTGGCTGGGAGCTGCTTTGTCTCTGACATTGGAGACTTGAGAAGTGCACATCGGTCATTCAGACAGTGCAAGCTCATCTTCAGCTTCTCCTCACTTCTGAAGCACAGACAAAAACTGTGATCACTCCCTGGCAGCTGTGGTCATCCCACCTGTCCTCAGCTGTAGACCATGACTCTTCTGCTCCAGATTTGGGGAGTGATATTCTGCAGCCCTGGAGGTGGCTGTTTCAAGCCCTAGGTCCCAGCGGTGCCGACAGCTCATTCACCAGCACAGCTTCTCGACTCAAATGCTCTGGAGTGGCAATTCAGTCTCCACCTTCCTGCTCACTTTCATCAATGCTAGTTTGGGGAAACTGAGGAACCTTTGTCTACTGAGTTATCCTCCTTTAAATCCTCATTTAAGACTTGTCTCTGACAGCTACAAACCATTCACAACTGGCAATATTTTTTTCAGCTGTTCTGTATTGCTGCTTCCTGACATCCTCTCCTTTAATCTGTGCTCCACCCTCCACACAAAAATGCATCTACCCAGGAAAACACATTAAGAGAAGTGTTTCACCTCACAGTGCCTGGCACGAGGGTGCTGGACCCTTAAACTGGACTTTCTCAGTGTGAGCGGGTTAGATACATGCCCAGCTTATCCCCAAAATGAATCAGTATCATATGCTCAGCTGCAGAGGAGTCATCTGGCCCTCACCAGGGAAAAAATGGTTAATTTTCTGCCTTGCAGGAGAGCGCCTTTGGCGCTAGTTTCAGTGCAATGACTCACTGGGGCCAGGCGGGACTGGAAGTGCAAAGACCCCATCGGCAGCAGCGGAGCAGCTTGGGAATCCCACGGTAGCCTCAGCCCTTGGCTCGTCAGAGCAAGGAGAAGTTCCAGCTGTGGCCTTACAAGGCCAGAATGAGAAACCTGCTGCTGTGTCCTGTCTGAAGCTGCTGCCAGGCACTCTCTGCATGAAAATCTCTGCGAATCCTTGCCTGGGGGCTGCTGGAGACTGGAGGAGAGGGCTGGGCACCAAGAGCACTCAGTCATAGCTGTGTACTTAAGGATTTCAAGCAGTGCACTTTTACCAAAATATTCTCCCTATTTAAAGCTGCTTTTGCCTGCCAGCTCCTGAATCATCTCCAACCCTCCAGAGGGAAGTCACGTCTCTCTTGCAGCCCATTTATGGGTGAGGGATATTGGTAGGAAAGTGTGTGTTGCCACCCTTTGAGGACTGCAGTCTTTAAGATAAACCTGGAGGTCCTTATGAGGGGCAGTAGAGATGGAAACACATAGGATGAGTCAGGAAATTCAGAGCACTCTGGGAGAGGTGGAGAGCCAGTTCAGCTCCTTTTGGCCCCAGTAAGCACTATAACGCTCAGGACTGGGCAGGATTAGGTCTTGAGGTGAGTCCTACCTTCTCTATAGTTGAGCTACTCAGCCTCTCAGAGGCAATGCTGGGAGACAGGGACTTCCAGACAATGACTCAGCCCATCCTAAACCCAATCCAAAACAGATGGGATGGATTATTCTCCGGAGGTGTCTTTCCCTGCCTGGAGAGGGAATAGATGCAATGCCCAGCTTTCTGATGACTGAGTTGGGAAAGCTGAATCCCACCCTTCATTTTCACTGAGGATGAGGTAAAAGCTACAGGAGAATGAACCATATGGCCTCCCTCATTCTGTTTGCTTTGGAGCAAAGCTATGTGTACATAAACACACTCTACATATGTTTGTACATATATATAGTACATAAATTTAAAGTTGTTTGGTTTTTTCTTTCTTTTTTTTTTTTTTTTTAATTGCAGTGACAAGCACATGACAGAGATGCCAGAATCCAGGCTCTCTGTGCATTAAAATATGACAGAACTTTTTCCTGGGAAAAACTGACTTAACTGTGACAAAAATCAGAGAGAATGAAAGAAGGGGAGAGAGATGGTTCCATCCCCGCATTTGGCCCCTCTATGAGTGTGGGGAAGCATTGCTTTTTCTAGGAAAGTCTGCTTCAGTTCCCTCCTGACCCTTCCCCTCCTGGCCCTTCTGCAGTTCTAGCTTGGATGCGGTGTACACACAAACTGCACTGCTGCTCTGTGATGCTTCTCCTTTTCTTTTCTTTTGGCTGAACACAGGCAAGAATGTCAAAAGGAATTTTTGAGCATACTGGAGGTGAGATGCAGTCTCTCGGCGAGAAGGCCAAAGCAAAATTATTTTTTCTCTCGCCTTGTTGTCAAAGACAACAGAGCTGTTTGGGCCCAAAAAATCCCTCTGAGAAAAGTGTAGTTTGACATGATTGCAAAAAACTGAAAAGAGGGTTTTTGTAACAGGAAAGGTCAAGCGTTGTTAATTACAGTCAGAGCTATAATATGGATAATGAGATTTGGGGAGTTTTCCTCCAAATCGTTGCTTCTAGGCACCTCTGTTTCTCTCCCTTGCCTACTCTGGGCGGGGAGTGGAGGGGAGATGTTGCACATCAGGAGCTGTTGTGGTCTCATTGTTTCTTGCTTTAACATACTGCCCAAAATTTCTTTCAACAGAGGTTGGCACAAAGGCCTGATCACTCTCACACAGGATAAAAGCTTCTCCATTTTCACTGTCTGCTTACTTTGATCCCATTTTTTGAAGGACAAATGCATGGGCCACTCTTGTTACCATGAAATAAATCCAACTCCTTTTCTCCATTGTGTAATTCCTGCTTTGCCCTTTATGTGTGCATGAGAGATAGTTTGGCCTACTGAATCGAGAACTGGAAACTTCAAGTTTTGGAAAACTCTCCATTTGTGGCCTTGGCATCATTACTAAAGTAGTCTGTACCTCAGTTTTCAGGTCTGTAAAATGGGTCTGTGAATGTTTGAGTGTCCCTCTGAAGGGTGCTGTCATGTATTATCTAATGCATTTTTGCAATACAAAGGCTACTGTAAAAGAGGAGATGAGAGAGCACAAAACCTTCACTTCTTTTTTCAAATAACTGCCATTTATCTCATCTTAACAAGGACTGTTAGTCTCTGGAGACAACCTTCATATTTGGGGCAGGCATTCATCTTCTTGGAGGTTTATTTGGTGCACATCTTGGTGTGAACCTAGTGGGGTTCTCCCCTTCTCTTTGAAAGAGCTTCTTCCACCAGCATTTGGTTTAGTATTCTTGTCTATGAAACATTCATAAAACGTGTGGTGGTGAGACGTGGAGCAATGTTCCAGCCAAGAAAATGGAGGGATGAATCCTGCAATCCCTACAGAGGAAAATTGTTTATGCATAGGACAGGAACAGGCAGGGAAGGACTTCAGACCTGGCTCCAAAATGTTTGAAACTATGGGAAATATTCCCCTTAATTTCAGATGGACTGGAAGCCAAGTCACCATCTGGGAGGATTAGAAATTCCACTGCGGTGGGTAATTTGTTTGCAGTTGCATCATTACATCACTAGCTTCGATGCAGAATCCAGAGGGATATTGATGACACAGCTTGATCCGTCCTTTGAGCTCCTTTCCAGACTGTCTTTATATAGCAACATCGGATCTAGAAACATGTGGTTTCCAGCACTGCTGAATGCCTTATGTGTTTCTCCTGGACAAACCCTTCAAGTATTTCCCTGATAGGCATGAGAGAAACCGTTAAATGCTGATGAGTCCACCATATTATCTCCTGTATAGCTTTCGTTGGAATTTGAAAGGCTTGGTGGTGGCCAAGAACAGGCAGAGCTGAGAAGCTACTGATCCCTCCACTTCCAGATATTGCCTCATATTCCTCCCATGTGTTTTGCATAGGGTATGTTTGCATGGACAGAGGCTGCTTTTGGGCATCTCCTCTCAGCTGGTCTTACTAAGCTGAAGTTTGTCTCCATGCAAACACAGCTGCGTGGCTGCTAATTCAAAGTTGGTCACACTGGGGAGAACTGGACACATTTGCACTCTTCCTGTTGTGTTATCCTCAGTGCTCTGTCTTTCCCATCACCCAGGAACCTTAACCTCTGTTGCTATGAACTCATCTTGTTACCAGCTTTCCTCACCCTGGTTGCCTACATTTACAAGGGATAACTAACAGCAGAGCAATATAATATTGGCGTGTTGCTAGAAAAAACAACATGCCTGGGACAAAACTGACTAGCAGGTAGAATCTGCAATGACTAGTGAAGGGTTCTTTTTATATCTTATTCATTTGAACATGTTAGCTTAAATATTTGTGAAATCATGGAACTATTAATTGGAGTATGTATATACCAATCAGTATCCTAATTATCATAGAATCATAGTAGAATTGTAGAATGGTTTGGGTTGGAAAGGACCTTAAAGATCATTGAGTTCCAGCCCCCCTGCCACAGGCAGGGACACCTCCCACTAGCCCAGGTTGCTCAAAGCCTCATCCAACCTGGCCTTGAACACCTCCAGGGATGGGGCATCCACAGCTTCTCTGGGCAACCTGTTCTAGTGATTATGAACAGAGCATGTACATCCTTGACATGTTTAGAGGTATTTCAACTTATAAGTAACCTTTTAAACCATGACACTTACAGCTTAATGCAAGTCTAGAGGGCTTTAGAAGAACTTCACTAAATTTTTTGTGTTAATCAACTTTATTCAGTATTCCTTAGTTCAGAGCATGGTTGTCCCAGTCGCTGGGAGCTTTTCTCCTAATTGTTTTGCATGAGTTTTAAGCTTAGCTAGGTCTAGACATGTGTCTCACAGCTTTGCAAGATGTTTTGGGCAAGAGTTCTTTTGTCTTGTGTTTGCATAAGACCTGGCACCACAGAGAACAGGCCTTGAGACAGGGAAGGACATCCCAATTTTCTTCATAAACCAAACTGGCAAAGTAGAAATATCTATAAGATCAGTAAACATCTTAAGAATTAAATTATTGACCACTAAAACAGTGACAGTTGTGCCTACTGATCTCTTTTCTCTTCTCTTTCTAGACCAAAGAAGCTCTCTTCACAATTCTCCAGGACCTAAGGCCTGAAGACCACTTCAATATCATTGGCTTTTCCAATCGAATAAAGGTCTGGCAGCAGGACCGGCTGGTGCCAGTCACTCCAAATAATATAAGAGATGCCAAAAAGTACATTCATAACATGTCACCTACTGGAGGTATGATCCAGAGATATGAATGGGATTAATTTTGCTATTCAATTAACTACACCAGCATGGAGAGTGGTGAATGTGGTCCTGTAGCATGTAGCAATGAAAAGGCACTGTGTCACGGAACAAGGGGGACCCTTCTCTATCTCCACTCAGGGTTATGTGACAGAGGATACGTGCCCTTTATTCACAGCATACATGATGGGGAGGTGTCCCCAGATTCACTCATATGACCTGATACACTTATTAAAGCCAAGTTTGGCCCATTCTCCCATTTATGTGGTGAGACCCACAGAGTGGGAAAGTTCCCAAGGTTATTTCTTGAGGACACAGGAGAAAATAGGGTATTCTGGTGAAGGACACAAAGGACCAGTACTTTTCTGAAAGCCTGTGTAAAAGGAGGCACATGATTTTGTCTGGGCTGGAAACTCCATGGATGGACTACCCAATGTGGGCTGTAGGATTGCCTTCTGCAAGAGCTGGTTCCTCACCTAGTACTGTCGTCGTCTTGTATCCACCAAGGAGCAGCCAGAATGACATTTAAGAATTTCTCATCCTTTTTTGCTTGTGTCGTGTTGCCAGGAAAGAAGAGGGGACAGGAGGGGACCCCAGAACAGTGGCAGAGTGCAGACATGAGTTTGAATTTGATTCAGTAGTCTCCTATGAGGCTATGGACACTAGTATTAAAAAAAACCATAATGAGGTTTGTAATCAAACATGCTTTGGCAGCTGTGCCCATCCTAGCTGAGCACTCCCCAGGTAAGCAGAGATCTGCAAAATGATCTATGCAAATCCTTCCCCATGCAAGCAGTCGCAGCTGGTTGAAGGTCAGACAGGGCTGCCCCTGAGCAGTGACCACTCCTAGCAAAGGAAACTCTCCAATGGAAAAACACAGCAAACAGGATGGTTTGCCGTACTGTTTGCATTGTGAGAGGAAGAGTTTAGGAAGTGGTCAAGGGACCTGCCCAGTTAAACAATTACCAATAGTGGGACTAAACTCAGAGTACAAAGCTTTTTTACTCCTGAAGTGCCCAAAGAGCTGTGCAGGAACCAGCTGAGTTCGCCCATGAACCTGCCAGAGAACAAAAAAGGAAATTATTAACTCGGGTTCAACAGGAAGGTGCAATGATTCTCCACTACAGGCCAGTGGTACTTTAGTTTTGGCTGACTCTGCATTTTTCCCTATAAAGGTGCTGTTGTTTGAGTATCTTCCAGTGAACATGAATGCCCTCAGGCTCACCGATCACACACACGAAGAACATGCTGTGCTTGCACTGCTGTGTATACTTGCACACCAAAGAAATGGGAACAAAATATTGCTGCTAAATATTGGTGCATGTGGCAAAAGGCAGTTTTCAGTGCTTGGTAGCTCTGATGTGACTGGGTTTGAAATGACACTATCTGCCACATGGGATGGTTTCCTTTTATTTCTGGGGAAGAAATTCTTTCTGAAATCTTGGATCTGGATGGAGACTGAGAGAGTACTAGGATATTTAGATGCAGGGTTTTGGTTCAAAACCATTTTGCAAAAACCAGTTGATTTTGAGGACTTTTCAGCAGTCTTAGCCCCTTTTCTGTTCCTTGGCTTGCTGCAGTGACTCAAGCTGTGCATGCTAAATTTCTAGGTCCATGATGCATGGTCAGACCTGCTAGCACATCCTTGCTGATGACCTCTCTAGATCTCCCCTTCTGGACCCCTAGGACTCTGTTGTGTATGGCTCTTAACATGTTTCACCTGCTGTTTTCTGAGCGCTGTCTTTAACCCAGACATACTGATCTTGCAAAGGTTCCACAACCAATCCCTCTTTGCTTTGACTAGCACAAAAAATACATGGAGCAAGGATATACCTGTACTCATTTTCCTGCTTTTCTTTTTTTTTTTTTTTTTTTTTTGAACATGCAGTAGGTTTGAATCCTTTTCATGACTATTCTTCTAAGTACATCTATTCCCTCACTTATTTTCTGTTCTGTACCTCTGTCCCCACTTCAGGCAGCTCCATTTTCCCCTAGGCAGTTGTTTTGTGAAAACACACACCTCAGCTAACAAAGCCATTTCTCTTCCCTTTAAACTTTGTTAGGCCCTGGGGTTTGAAGAATAAACCCAACCACTCATTTTCCCATTTGAAGGCTGTTTTTCCTCTCTTCAAATCTTGTACCCTTCAGACAAAATGAGTAGAACTTGTTTTCATAGTTCAGATACCATCTGGGAGAGTCCCTAATTAAGTTTAACTCATTTTGTATGTACCAGCAGGATGTGGTATGTGCTGTGACTGCTTACTATTGTACATTGAGACATTCAAGGATACAGCAATTTCACATAATAAACTGCAATTCCTAATTCAATTCATAAGGCTATAAACACCTATCCCAAACTGGTGCTGAGTAACAGAGCTGAACTGAGATAAAAGGCTAGTGTAGAGAAAAGGAACACCCTCATGAACAGAGATGCTGTCATCGTACTAAAGGGAGCTTAGGGAAATTATTTATACCACTTTTAGAAGAAGAAATGAGCTAATCATTTTGGTACCTTCCCAGGGACTAATATTAACGGTGCTCTCCAGACTGGTGCGAAGCTGCTCAATGATTACATTGCTCAGAATGATATCGATGCCAGGAGTGTCTCTCTGATCATCTTCCTCACGGATGGGAGGCCCACCGTGGGAGAAACACAGTCATCCAAAATCCTCAGCAACACCAAGGATGCTATCCGTGATAAATTCTGCCTCTTCACCATTGGCATTGGCAATGATGTAGACCACAAGCTGCTGGAGAGGATGGCACTGGAGAACTGTGGCATGACAAGGCATTTCCAGGAGGATGAGGATGCAGCCAGCCACCTCAAAGGGTTTGTTCTGCTTTTGCTGTGCTTACATCTGCATGGGGCCCTCTGGGTAAGGGTTTTGGGAAGGAAAACCCTCTAAGGAGACATCTCGAGAGATGGGAGTTTCTCCAAGGCTCAACTTTGGCTGAGAGGGGCAGAATACACTCAGATACTGAGGATGCCTATCCAGAAATTGTCCTAAACTGTACTGGAGCTTTTCAGCCCCTCAGAACAAGGCATTTGTTTCCTTAATTCAGATTGTTGTTTTGGGCATGTAAACCTGGAGAGGTGGGAGGCGTGAATGGACAGAGCTGCAGGTGGACAGAGGGAGTAAAGAATGCATTGCTCACTTCAAATTGACAACATAAACAGCATGGAGGGTCTCACAAATGAAGATCCCAATTTGGGGCAGAAAATTATTTCTTAATTTTTTTAAAAAGATAACCTTTTGCCCAAACTCCAAAATATTCAACTTTGAAAAAATACATAAGGGTCATTCCTGGGATGATCATGTAGTTGCTTCATTCCGTCATTCTTTGTGACCCAAACTCCTAACAAGTTTCCAATAATCCTCGTCATCCAGTAGGACCAGAGATTATCTTCCTCTTCCATGATCAGGGAGCTGTTGTCCAAGGGGAAACCTTAGTGAGGAACACCAAAAGATATGTGAATCACATCTCTGTCCAGAATGTCAGGCAGTGTGTCAGTACTTCCAGGCAAAAATGTTTGGCTTTCACTCCCAAAACATTAATGTTTTGAACCTCAGAAACCAAAAAGAGACATTGAGCAGAGACCTCTTGCCTAGCTAGTGTCTAATTTATCTGGAGCCGTGGGACCATGCACCTTCCCCTATAGTTTTTCTTTCTGTGGTGGTTATGTGTGCACAAGCATGTCTTCCTTTTAAACCAGATTTTGTAGATCCATCTGTCACTCTGCCTATGTCATTTGCTTCTCAGAACATGCATTTTGGGTAGCAAGTGGCATTCCCTGGCAAATGAAGGATGTGCTGATTGATTGGGCTTCTGGTGCCAAATTTATATGGAAAGGCACCATCACTTGCTGGAGGCCAATTCAAATCACTGTTGGAGGGAAAATCTACATGGGTGTCAATGTAATTTCTGATTTTTGTGGTCAGTGGGTTGTATTTTTGCACAGATACTTCCCTAAATTGTACTATAAGACAGGTGGTATCCCTCCACTATTGTTAAATCCCTTTCACAGAGAGTTCTCAGGTTTAATTAATGTTTTAAAATGCATAGAGGTCTCTGCATCAAAGACACTGAGTGCTCAGAGTGACTT
The DNA here is from genome assembly GCF_000699245.1 of Pterocles gutturalis. Taxonomy (NCBI): domain Eukaryota; kingdom Metazoa; phylum Chordata; class Aves; order Pterocliformes; family Pteroclidae; genus Pterocles; species Pterocles gutturalis. The sequence continues at coordinate 48,631 of NW_010107628.1, read as the reverse complement.
TAAAATAAAGCAAACCAATTCAGGCTTTTGAGAGAGATTAAATCAGAAAGTGTGATCCTCGCTTCCAGACAATCTGTTTAAGCAGATGTGAAAAATAAATGCAGCCTGAACTGAAAAAGGGCTGAGGCCAGTTCTTTGTTTATTTACCAAGTTATACTTGAATGACTTGCCAAGAAATGAGGAGTCTGGCATTTAAATGGGAAATATGGCATTCTTGGAGCAGCTTGGGAAGATCCATCAAAAGCACATCAGTGCAGGGAAAACACAATACTGTAAACCTGGGCCTTGACCCCTTGTAAAGGCTTTCTGGCCCGTCCAGTGCAAAGTATTCTCAGAAGTATAGTAGGTCGTGTTAAAGCATTATAGGGTTAATCTCCCTGGTTCCACGGAAGTCATTGCTTACTCCAACAGAAAGTCAGCAATAAGGTGGCAGTGAATTCTCTTCTGCCAGTCCTCCTGTTCTTAGTAGTTAGGATTCCTCCATTCCTTAGAAATTTCCTCATTTATGGGGACATAGTGAGATCCCTTCTTGATTTTCCTTCTCCTCTGACCATCAGAAAACCGTGGTCCTGCCTGTTCCACACTGACTATCCCAAACTGTGTTATCGAGGGCATTTCCAGTGATACAGAAGCTTTGGTTCAGATATTCTCCAGCTTTGTGGCACCTAGCATCTTGGTCTTACACCTTCTGGCTCTGGAACACCATGCATAATACCACTAGAAGACTGTGGGTAAAAGCAGCTCTTCAAAGCACATTTTGAAATAACTAGGGTGCTTTTTGTGAAGCTGAGAAGCGGAGAATTTACATTTGATGGACAGACCCTTTTAAGCAAACTTAAGTGGTCACAAATATCTCCTTGCAGAGCTCTTGAATCATAGTGGAAAGTAGGTGAGTGCCAGACCATGCCGGGATGCTTCTGAACATACTTAAGAGACTCTCTTTAGATGCCTAAGAAACACTGAAAACTAAAATGAGGCAGAGAATAATTCCGGTTGAAAGGAACCTCTGGAGGTCATGTAATCCAGCCTTCTTTTTAGAGAAGAGCTCACTTCAAATTTAGGTGAGGTTTCCCAGGGCCTGGTCCATTCAAGGTTTGAAAATCTCTAAGGGTAGGGACTCCCTCATCTCTCAGGGCTCAGTTACAGCAGATGAGGCAGTTAAATTTGGGTCCCAGTAAATAAATGACCCTGAATGTCTCGGGAGCCGTATTAGATAGTCTGAATGTATCCTTGGCCTTGTGTAAGTGCAAGAGTGTGTGCATACACTTGGATGAACAGTACTAACAGTGAGAAATGTGTCTTTCTTTCAGGTTCTATGATGAAATAGGAACACCCCTTCTCTCTGACATCCGTGTTGATTACACTGAAGACAACGTGGAGCAAGTCACCCAGAACTTCTTCCCTAACTACTTCAATGGCTCTGAAATTATAATAGCTGGCAAACTCATCAATCACACCTCAGATAGCCTCCACGTGGAGGTGACCGCTAGCAACTCTAAGAAGTACATTGTCCTCAAAACAGATGTGGCTATTGACCTTCTTGACATCAGAGGTGTCCCTGGCCTGGAAGATGGCAAAGGTGATAAAAATTACATTGAGAGGGCATGGAGTTACCTCACCATCAAGGAATTGCTTAACTCCCGGTTGAAGAGTGATGACAAACGGGAAAAAGACTATTTGATGGAGAAAGCCAAGTCAATGGCCCTGGCTTACAATTTTGTTACTCCCTTCACTGTTCTGAAGATGAGAGAGGCTGGGCTCCATTCACAACCACCTCAAGAGGAGTTTATCAGCCCTTCTACTGATGGCATTGGTGAAAAATTGCAGAGCTTGCAGGGACACAAGGCACCACCAGGTACGAGAGAAAAATAACCATGTGCTGGTAAGAAATCTGTTTGCATAGATAAAGTCTCATGGCTGACTTTGGCAATGGGGTGATCCAGCCAATGAACCAAGGGGTGGTAAACAGAAAGCTGAGATTTTTATATTGGTTTTGCTAATTGTGGGTTGGGTGACTTTTAGCAAACCTTTTAGGCACATGACTCACCCCCTTGAAGCACTTACTGCTCTGTAGAAAATATTTAAGGAAAATTTTATATTCTAAATGAAGCTTAAAGTAGCTGCAGGACTAAGTCCCATAATCTTGCTGAATAATATTTTGGGAACATTATACTATGGCTCTTTCTCCTGCTGGATAAGTAATTGTAACAGACTTCCTTCCCCACTTCTAGGTATAAGCAGACAGCGAGACAAACAAAGAATTAAAATCTCCAAAACTTCAGGTCAGTGTCTGTTTTCATGCCTTTAATAATCCAAAATAATTGTGGTTGATTTATGGAGACCTCAATTTGCATGCCACAGTGGTATAACCGTCCTGACGGATCAGCAAAAATCCTGTTTACTAGACCTGCAGAATAAGGAGGAAAATGAAAACAAAACCAAAATACAGAGAGGATCAGTAAGGAGAAGAAGTGTGAGGAAACATAGCAAAGTAGATGATCTACAACACTGGATCCTCATGTTTGAGACACCTGTAGATTAGGGGAGAACAGGAGGCACGTTCTCTCTGTACTAGAGGTAGGCAAAAAACACTTTATAAAGTACTGTTGCTGAAACACAAAAAATGTTGTTGAAGGAAAAAAAAAGAAAAATTCTGTAGTGTTTCACTGTTTTTTTGTTGCTTCACCTCTGCTTAACATCCTTTTCATACATTAAACACTGAAGAATAAGCCTAGATCAAGAATTTAGACTTGAATTTCACTGTATAAGGTCAAATTTACCTTAAAAACGCTGGGGTTTGGCTTGTCTTACTATTAATGACACCAGTCTCTTAGTTGATGATAGGTCAAGGATTGTTGAAAAATTAAGATCGTGGGATTGTTTAATACCTGCTGTTGACTGCTCCAATGTGATGCAGCAGTCCTTGGTTAGGAGTCAGATTTTTGTCTGCTCTGGGAGATGTAGCCTGCCAACAGAGTATGGAGAAGTATTAAACACCTGCATGACAACTCCCATAAATCACTGAAATTATATTCCAGGAAGAAAATATCCTGATTTTCACCTCGACTGCTTTGGGTTTTGAGTTTTCATTGAAAACTCAATTTCTTCTGTGAGAAAAATAAAACAAAATAAAATAATCTTTGTGAAAAACAAAGCAAAACTTGGCATTTCCTGGCAAACTCCATCCAACCCTCTAAAAACAACAAACCGGGATGTCTTAGAAAAAACAGGGACAAACACACTTTGAAAAGCAGTTTTGTTACATTCTCGGACACTGCAGTTTTGTGTAAGTCTCTCACATTTGGCTCTTTTTCCATGTCTTCTCAGCGGATGGAGACCCTCATTTTGTCATTGATTTTCCCTCCAGCAAGTTCTCTGTCTGCTTCAATATTGACGGAGAACCAGGGGACATCCTCCGACTGGTCTCTGATCATAAGGAATCTGGTGAGCAGCCAAGCAAAGCGGTTGTTTGTGGATGAAAAAAGTGCAAGGCCAACTCTTTAGCAACAAGACTAAGCACCAAGGGGCTTCATAGGCAAGAAAGTGGCAGGAATTTAGGAAAACTTGCTTTTCTGGACGGGCAATGGACAATTGGTGCACATCAGTTTTCCTGTTCTAATCACCTGGATTAGAAGGGGAAGTAAACTGTTCACTTGCATTTACTGACCTCCAACTTTATCACAGTTTATGGGTAAATTCACAGCAACCCTAAGCAAGGAGCAGGCCTGGCCACCGTTATATATACAATTCATCTACAGAAGTGTTTGTCGACTGGTTAGGCCTACAAAGTCACAACATGCAAAGAAAAGATTTGGACTCACCAAAAATTGCTCTGTTATTGGAACTTCACTCTTTTAAAGTGCTGTTCACTTCAGGACACAGCGAAGTATTTAAACAGGTTAACTGAGCACTGAGTCTGGTTAGTGAGTCATGACAGACTTGGGAAAACCCACACGATTCAGGATCTGCTTTGCCCAAGCCAGTCTGATCCCCAGGGGCCCAAATTGTGCTCTGATCTGATCTGGAATTCTAAGCAGGCCAGCTAATAAGCAGATTATATCCTGAGAAGGAAAACTGTGGGAGAAAGGGTTGTCAAAACCAGAGACAATGCACAGACTTGTTTTACAAAGAAGATAAACAACCACACAATAAAGTTATAAGAATTCTGTTCTGTGTGGCAGTGTTCTAGCCTCCATATTTCTATGTTCATGCCTGACTTAGTGAATAAGATCCAGCTCCTGGCAATGTTTTCCTTAAACTTCTTTCACAGACTATATCTTGAGTGGTTCTGTGGCTCAAATGCGGAATGAGCTTCAGGAAAACAGACTCAATAGCACCAGCAAGTTAAGTTTATGGAGACAGAAATGAGAGATTCTCTCAGCAATGGTGGGATATGGAGATATTTCATCTCATTGTTGATGCCTTGGGTCTAGCCTGGGTTAGCCACAAGCCACCTCCTTTATTGTTAATATCTAGTTAGTCCTCAGAAACCTGTGGGAAGTGAGAGACTGTCTTAGGGACAGGAAGTCATAAAAATCATTAAAATGATTGAGAATCTTGTGGTGGACATCTAGGCTTTATTTGACTCAGTGGGATCTGCACCTTAAACTATTCAAAAATGGTTATTCTGGGGCAAAACTGAAGAAAGCTGAATGAGCACCAGTCATGAAAACAACCCAATGGGCGTGCAGGGTTCAGGGTCCTCTTCTGCAGTGACACAAAGAGAACCTGAATTTCTTACACTGCCACTTGAGGAGGTTTAGCAGACTGTTGCAGGTCAGACTAGTCCTTCTACAGGTCCTGCTCAGTGGTTAGTGTTTTGGACAAGATAGTAACCCTTATTCTGTGGCTTCCCAGGCTAGTTCTCTTCTTAGGCGTCAGGTAGAGAGTGCCATCAAACTGGAGCTGTATACTATCCTAAGATACTATGAAACAGCAGCATTCAGATACACCCAGGTCCTCTTCCTAGAAGTTCAGTCCCTATGCCAGTTGGTGAGATGAGGAGAAGCACGCCTGCCAGCAGCTTCTCTTAGTTCTCCAAGATCTGGTGTGTTTGCCCAGGTTTGAGTTACGCATCAACAAATATGTGGTCTAGGTAAACCATACCACTGTTGGCCAGGCTATAGCAGTCAGGAAGATAAATGTTTGTCTTATGTGACTCAAAATCCCCACATTTCATTGTCTTGATGATAGGTAGGTCTGAGGTTAGAGGGAGCTTAGGAAGTGTCTGTGCCGAGGAGCAGCTGATCCTATCTTGTAGCACTGTGTACACAGTGTTAGGACTAATGGGGCTGGGAGCACCTGCCTCCAGGGAAGGCCAGTATTTGTGAGCTTGGGTAAATTTAGGTGTTCTGTATGGGGTAATAATTTTATAACAGAGTGGTTATACTATTTTGAATACTGTTAAGTGAAATAGTCAAACATGAGGTGGTGAATCTGCATGTCCTCAGTTGCAAGGCTTGTATCTTTGAGACAACAGACATGATCTTGGTTCCAGCTTTCATTTATTGATTATTTTCCTGCAAGGTGTAACTGTGAATGGGCAATTAATTGGAGCTCCTGCACCACCCAACGGCCACAAGAAGCATCGGACTTACTTCAGCACCATCACTATCCTCAGCAATAAGCCAGAGAGATCTTATCTGGAGATCACACCCAAAAGAATCATCCTGGATGATGGGGAAAGACTTCTTCTGTCCTGTGGTCGGAGTGCCACTGTGCGAAGCAGCAGCCTCGAAGTGTCCATCTCTGCCAATTCCAACATCACAGTGACGATACGAGACACAATCAGTTTTGTCATCCTCATCCACCATTACAAGAAGCCGGCTCCGTATCAGAGGAATCACCTGGGGTTCTACATCTCCAACAGCAAAGGCCTCTCTTCTGACTCCCATGGGTTACTGGGTAGGTAACAGGTTCTCAGGTTCAGAGCTGTAAACCAGACAAAAATGATCCTTCCAGAGAGTTTTAAAGGACAGATACAGGAGTCAATCAATGAACAAGGCAGGTGGGGATTAAGTTCCCAAGTGAGACTTCTACATCTACTCTCAACTGTTGCTAGTATCCCCAACTCCTCTCCCATCTTTTTCTGTATGAGCTATCTCCCACTATCCAAGATATGTGGCTGTGCTTGTTTTTCACACTTCCACGTTTTTTATAATTGTTTAATACAATTGTCACTAGAAAACACATGCTTAATGCTCCCACTATAGTGATGGAAACCAAAGATTCCACACGAACCATGAATAAGGCACCAGTAAGAGATTCTCTAACAGTATTCCTAATTCAGAATAGTCCAGCTGCTAATGTTCTCTCAGGAACATAGCAAGGTAGGGTCTGACTTTAGGCAGAGAGGACAGTCAACGGAGGTCTTGCAGATTCTGAGAGAGAGCTCCAGTCACAGACCCAGCACATTGCTAGAGATCATTGGCTGAGCCTTCAAGTACTGCACCTGCACATGTCCTGAGGGTCTCTTTTTGCAGAACTGCGCTCTTTATACATGAGTCTGACTGAGATCAAGAAGCATTAGTACTTTTTGTGGCCACTTTCTTTCAAATGCAAGGTGAAAGAAGAGCCAGCCCCACATTTGGAGAGAAACTAGGCTTCAGGTAGGCTCAAAGAATGACTAGATGGTTGGGTTCTTTCAGCCAGCGAGAACTGGTGATGTTTATGGCCATGTAAAAGTGCAGAACTCTAAGACTGAAGCCATAGTTTCCGTGACATTCAGGCACCTCCAGGGTAAGCAGGATATGATCCCTCAGGAGTGGGATTTTGGATTCAGGCCACTCGCATGCACAAACCTCTAAATCCACACTTAGGTTTGGCCTAAAAGAGCTTGCCCCCAAGAAGGCAAGGTAAGAGTACTTGGAGCTTCAGGCTCAGATCTTCTTTCTCCTTGCTGATGAACACTGTATGGATTATTATGCTGTAGTAACCGTGGCCTATGGAAGGGAACTTACCACTAGCAGCTCTAAAAGCTCTTTAGCTCAGGTAATGTATCTTGATGAGTGAAAAAAGAAGTAGGGTTGTATTCTAGTCTCTATGTTTGTGAGATTTAGAAAATAATCGCTGGACCTAGATTCATCCTGCTATTGCAGAGAAGCCCTTTACAACCCCATAAGCTGAGTCCTCAACACACAGCCTGTTAAAAAACAAACACAACAACTTATAAACAGGCACAAAACACACAAAACAGCCAGTCATGGACTCTATTTTGTCTTACCTTGCAGGTCAGTTCTTGAACCATGAAGTTAAACTTCTTCAGGAATCTCTAAACACAAGTCTTCAGCAGGTTGGTCAGAACCAAACTGAAGCATTGAAGCCAAACCCTACGAATACCCTGAAAGTGAAGGGGCGGCTCATTCCTGTTGTGTGGAAGCAGAGGAGGATCTACAATGGCCAGCAGGAAGTGGACTGCTGGTTTGCCAAAAATAATGCAGACAAACTGATCGATGGGAGCTATAAAGACTATTTGGCTTCTCATCCTTTTGACACAGGGACCAGCTTTGGGACAATTAACACCCTGTAAGACCGATCATAGCAAAGCATTGCAGCAGCATGTGTGACAGCGGTTCCCTTCTGAAGCCTCTAGTGCTAGACATCTTACAAACATTTCTTTACTTTTTGGTGCCAAAGAAACCAAGGTTTTTGCCCTTGGAAATCAGCTGTCTCTCTTCCATGCTACATGAACATTGTTCATCAAATTCCTGAGGACAAAGAGGTTGGGGGGGAAGGGTTGATGACATGGTTAAAGGCATGATCAGTGCTCTCCCAGTGTAAAGGGAGGGAGAAAGGGGCCAGCACTCATATTGAACAGTGCAGAGAGCTACTGGCCTTAAAGTAAACCCATGCAGGGATCTGTGCAATACCCCCAGGGGCTGGTGAGTCACCCAGGGAGAGGCACAGGTCATACAGCACAGTGCCAGTCTAGAGAGACAACCTTGGGTGATACACTTTGCAAAGAAGTGAGTTGGAGCACCATGGTCCCTGGAGAAAGAAGAGAGAGAGAGAGAGGAGAGGTGGGTAGATATTCATCTGCAGGGACCCATTAGCATCAAAGAGGTAACAAAGAAATCAAAACCTTAAATGAACAGGCCACAAGAGGGTATTGCTTTCTTGATTATTGGGATGAGGTCTGGATTTGCCACTAAACATGATGTTTCCTGAACCACTAGGGACCCTTAAAACAGTGGTGAAAACCTTCATGTGGGTTATTGCCATCTCAGTGCACAGGCTGCATGCTTAAAAAGCACCTCCGGTCCTCAGCGGCAGCTGCAGGAGTGGTGCAGGCTCCCATTCCATGAAGCATCTCATTTAAATAACATTGCAGCTTTAGTGATTTCTTGAGTCTTGCTGCCCTCAGAGAGAAACAAATTTCCACCGTGAGCTTCCAACAGACCTGCCATCTCCCTGAACAGAGCATCATTTTTGCCTAGCAGAGATTTAAATTCTCTAAAAGATGATGAACCAGCAACCGTAATAGCTTATGATCCTGCAAAGCAGCCTCTTGTATTTAGACTAGACATTTCTAGCTGCTTTTCTAATGGGAGAGGAAGTCTTTACTCCAAATTGTAAAAAACTTTTCTTCATCCCCATTTCTTCTGTCTCCTTCCCATTCCTTACACTGCAGGAATTTGTACGCTAATTTGGCAGCGGGAGGTTACAGAAGGCTTTGCCAGCCACCCCCACTGCAGGTGGTGCTGCTCTGCATAGAAACCTCCAAGTTCAAACTGCAAGGCCGTAGCCTATTTTAAAGGCATCACCAAATAATGCTATAGATCAGCGACAAGGGACTTTACTTAGTAGAGAACTTGTCCAGAGAAGACTTTGATGACCACAAAGACATTCACATGGTGAAGCCAAAGTGAGCTCATGTATACTCTGCCTTTCCAGAACCGAAAGGAAGGGGGGTGGATGTGGAAGCGTCTCCAGGAACTAAATGATATCCATGTGGCAGGAGAAATCAGTTGCCAGAGACCTACAGAAATAGGTTCAATCTTGACTGATTTTTTGCATATGTAACTATTAAATCATATTGCTGCTGCAGGATCTCCAGCTGCTGGGGTTGGGGGGGTGATTTTCCGGTTGCTTCATCATCTAGTTAGTCCTGCTGGCACAGTGGCAGCAGAGCAGGTAGCAAGCATAGTTGTTTATTCAGACTGTGTGCTGTGGGGAAGAGAGAAACAGCCAAAAGCAGCTGGCTAGATTGAGTTGCGCTCTGGAAGATCCTTACGGAGAGCTCAGTTAGCGCAAATCTCATGCCAACACTCATGCTTTGGAACAAAACCTAAAGAAAAAACCTACTGCTTTGGGCGCAGCTATCTTGAGAAACAGTTCTGAAGGGAAGAACTGAAGGCAAGACCTTCAGCACAGTCCTGAGCATGAAATAACCAGAGGTGAATGCTCTGGGGTTTGCTTATGGGCCAGAAATGAGATGGGAAAGAGCATCTATGAAGTTGACTTGTCCGCCCAAGAAGACAGTGGGAGAATCACCCAGACCATTTCTAAATAACCTCCCATCTCACCAGCACAGGGTGAAGAGGGGAGTGGCAGTAAACATCTAGACAGTCCAGGGTCAGCAGGTGTTTTTTTCATATTGTCCTTACTGAAAAAGTTTTCTTTGAAATCTTCGCCCTCCTCCCACATTTTGCTGTTCACCTCTATTGCTAAGGGGAGCAATTGGCTTAGGCTCACCTCTCATCTCTCCTGTATATAGACATGTATATATATACACACACACATATATTGCTAATGCTTCAGGTGTATCATTACTCCTCTTCCCCCTCCTCCAGCCAAGGAAATATATTTCTCTTAGGGCCTGAAAAGGACAATGATCAAATCCAACTTCCCAGCCATGTGAAGTACCTGGAGCAATATACTCAAGTTCTCGTTAAGGCTCCAGTTATCTATTTCACAATAAATATTTTACAGTGAACACTGCAGTGAAGCTTTCATTTGGCAAAGATAAAATGAGCTGTGAAGCTCAGGTTATGTATGTTTTGTGCTGGTGGACAAGCTCTTATTACCAAATAGCAGAAAGAACCACTCACAAGATAACAATAGGTTGGGAACTAAATTAATTTTCTGCTGAAATTACAGGTCAAGGATGTTCTTCAGCTTCTACACACTTGGTAGGAAGCAAGAAGTGTGTTATGTGAACAGACCCCAGGGGTCTATTCCCCCCCTAAACTGAGAATTTAACCCCATAGAGAAGACTGAAACCACCTTTAAATACAGTAGCACAGAACACGGGAAAACAGAATTTGTGCTCCTGCTGCCCCAAAAGCGGTAAGAGCAAAGGCAGGTCATGGACTGTCAACTTCAGTTTCCCCATCACAACACTTCCCCTCTCTCAGGAGGAGAAGGCATCCAGGCTTGGTTCTAACACCCCTTTGTTGAAGCACTGAGAGCTCCCTGGAAGCACACATTTACTTTCTTCTCCAAGATCGTCCCAAAGCACTTTGTTGTGCTGTGATCCCATTAAAGATTGCAAGCTGCTCAGATAGCTCAGGAACAAGTGCTGAGCAAAACACTTTAGAGCCCAATGGGAACAATTGCACACCATCACTTCAGACAAGGGGACAGGATTCCTGAATTTAGGGTTGCTGAAACAGCAGTGGCTATGCAACACTTGAGAAGGACAACCTTCCCCCACATCATACTTGCTCTGCCTCTTGTGAGCCTTCTCAGCCAGCCCAAACTAAGGGGTAAGATGAAGATCACGTTACTCACCTTCCCTTTTAGGACAAGGACTTTGCTGTGGCTGAATTTGCACTCTTCACCCCCTAGCAAGAATAAAACCCCAAATACCAGTACACCTCAAAATAGGGAGAAAGTTTCTAATAGAGAAGTTGTTTTAATCTATTTTCAGTCAAGACCTTAAACAGCACAGGAGTTATTCCAGCCCTCACCAGCAGAGAATTCTGCCAAACAAGCAAAAGTCACATTAGGAAACTGATTTAACTAAGCAATATAAATTATCTATTCAGACAGCTCTGTGCCATGTGTTCCAAAAGCCATTTGATGTGCCAGCACAAGTAGGATTTTGACCATTCATTAAGAAACAAAACAAGGACTTAATTTCCAGAAATACAGTATAAGCCTGCGCAGATGCAAGTGTAGCCAAGCGTGTCTAGTTTGCTAAGGGACATGCAAGACTTTGATTTGGATCTAATGCTTCTAAACTACTTTGAAGTTAGAGAAAAAAAAAAACCAACACACTTCACATGTTCTCAGCCCAGCTTTTAAAAGTCTAAATCTAAGTTAGAAAATCCAAATCCTTTTTCTCCTCCTTAAGGAGTGTTTTCTTGTGAAAATACAAGGGAAGGAGGGAAAATGAAAAAAAAAAGATAATTTCTGGCCAGTTCTGGGGACTGTCTTGCAACAAGCAAAGCCTGCCTATGGCTCAGCTAGGTCTATGGTTCAGTTCAGTGGATCCTGGATCAGGCCCTACTCAGAGGACTATCAGCCATTTGGACTCTGTATGAGTCTCACCACAGCTGCACCCAGCCTGGGAGTGTGTTATGCAGCTGCTCTGTGCTGTCCCTCCCCATGAGAGCTGCAAAGCATTTTGCATATTTGTGTGTTCACAGACAAACAAAGTATGTTAACAAAGAGAGCGAGGGCAAAGCCCTGCACCTCACACATCAAGCAAAAGTTGCCAGGATGTGGGATGACCCAGGGGTCTTCTCCTGCAGCAACCCTGCCTGAGGCCATTCCCTCACCCCCAGAAGGTCAGGGCTGGTTAATGGGGCTTCAGTTGACTTCTCAGATCCAGTTTTTGCATCAGGTCTTGCAGAGATTTTATCTGTTTATTTTAAACTAGGTAAAAGGAAAGTAGTTAGCTTCTAGTTCCTGTTAAACACTCACATGTAAGGTGACCACTGGGATCAGTCTCCTGGTCTGCTCTGGTCTGGAGTCAGCACAGGCTGATGCTGCAGCATCAATTCTTCGCACTGAAGTGGCTCATGCAACCAACCCATCTGCAGAAACCGAGCACTGTGACTCGGCTCTTCTTCTGTAGGTTTACCAGGATAGCCCTGCTACAGAAAGACAACCTGCCCTGGGCGGAACTAGTCAAAAATTTCAACAGATCCCCTTCCTCCCCTTTACAGCATTAGGGTCTTGCAGAACATTAAACACATGGAGGCATTTCAATTATGAAGCGGTTTTAGGTCAAATATTTATTGCATTCTTTATAAAACAGTAAAAAGCATCAGATCCACTGAGACAATATTCCCAAGTCAAGACATTTAAATACATATTGCAAACCAATTCTTTTGAGTACTGTGAATATAAAAGTGTCACATTTCAGGTAGTATAGATTTTTTTTTCCTTCTTTTCTATAAAAAAAAGCACACAGTCTTTTGATTTCAGTCTCTAGCCCTGACAGAAAGTTACACCCAGGTGGCCAGCCAGGGGTAGTACATATCCATACCCCTAACCTCAACGTGCCCGCATGTGTACAGGTTAGGGTCAGACAGGTAAAGCAGATACTGCTCAAGCCTGTACAGGATGCACAGACACCATCCCAAAGAGACAATAGCAGAAGGATAGGTCTAAATGAGGCAGACAAAAGGATCTCTGCAGATCTGTAGGGATCAACTAGCATTCCCCACCCTCTCCTTCTTTGGCCAGCTCAAGGATCACAGTGCTGCTTCCCTTCCTCCACCTCTCTCTTCTCAGTGTTGTCAGATGACCACTTGATAGCTGGGCTGCTTCATTTTCTGGTTCATTCCCTGGAGTCCTGAAATATCCTGGTCGCTTTCAGACTGATCAAAATCCATGTCTGGAGAGAGCAACACCTAGAAAGGAGAACAGACAGATGCTGATGGAGCATGAGTTCTCAGCTCTTCTTTATACTGCTTGCTGAAGGGGGTCAAGCACCCCAAAAGGGGTCTCCTGTGAGATCTAATCCTCTCTGACAGATGAGAAAGGTCTCAAGGTCACCTTGACCATCTCTCCAACAACAGCCAGACAGATTTGGGCACAGACACCATGATGACCTGGTATCCCAACCCCCACCCTCTCCAGAGCAGAACAGGCAGCTAAAAGCTCTGTTCACCGTGGGACAGGACACACATAGACAAGCGTGTTCAGGCATGTACATCTCAGTGGAGATGTACAAAAACTAGGCCACATTTTGCAAACAGCTGTACCAAATGTAGACCTTTTCCCAGGCCCCCAGCTACTTGCCATCTCCAGAGCTCAATGAGGCAAGCAAACAGAGCTACAGAGTTAGCTTCAGCCGTGGCCAGCAAGCTCAGGAGTGGTGTCCTAGCCTGGTAGCCTCTTATTTCTACCTGGCTCCTGGTTCAGTCCAAATTGTGGGAGCCAAAATAGAGCACTAACACCTCCCACTGGTACCTCTCCAAGTAAGAAAGCCCACAGCTTTGCTGCACGATCGAGAGGCTGCCCATTGCCCCCAGGAACACCTACGCTCTCAGCAGCTAACTTCAGACTCGAAGCTACCAACAGGCCGTTTTGAGCTAACTGGCTGCCACCAGCCTGGAGTGTTTGCAGACAGAGCCACATGCGGGACATCCTCCAGCCACATCATCTGGAAGAGGAAAAAGGCCGGATTTTACTGGGGCTGTGGCTGCACTGACTGCAGAAGAGGTGAGACAATGCCAGCCAGCAGGCTGGCTGGATGAGCAGTTTGCATGGGTAATATTCATGGCTTGACGAATTGTTTGCTCAACCCCATCTTAGCCCTTCTTCTTACCTCAAAATATCCAGCTTTGGGCAAGAGAAGCCCTACAGTCATTACCCATGACAGCAGCTACCTCTAGGCAAGGCTGAAGTGCAGTTAACCCTCGTGCTAGAGCTTGTGTCATGCCCAGCAGTACTCAGGAGCTCGGACAAATCATTGGATTTCTGGTAAACGCTAGTCATCCACATCAGAAGCCTAGCCAGGTCCTTGGCACCTCAGCACCCAACTCCACAGAGGGCCACAAGCCCAACAGCACAGTCAAGGGCCTCAAATCTTATTTCCCTAGATGAGCAATGCCAGCAGCCCTCTCCCCCTCCTACACTTGTCCATCACAGAAGCCAAATAACATCAATAGATCATGGCTGATGCGGAACGAGGGCCAGGTACCACAACCACACCCACAAACATCGCTTCCTCAAGCAAAGCAGTGCAGACCTCCCACCCAAGCCTCAGCCCCATCTGACCCCACTTGGCGTCAAAGGCTGAACCTATGAAGCTTCCCTGTGTGTGACCTGCAGCAGGAGCCTTCCAGCTCAAAGGCACAAGTCAAGGGATGGCAGTGTCCCCAATAGCTTGGCCAGTCCCAGAGCCCTGTATTCCTTGGGAAAAACCAGGAGCGTAGGGGAATTAATCTTATCTGTGGCTATCTCCATACATGTGAATTAACGTGCCCTTCGCTTGTTAGCACTTCGGTAGCACCGCAGGGCCAGTCACCACAGCAACCAAACGACTAAACAGGAAAAACAAACTCCAATGAGTCAATGACTTCAAAGGAGCAGAAGAGCCCCAGGGGAAGATTTCCTCCCCACCCTCAGGCACACTCCAGCCCCTCCATCTGATGCTATCTTCACAGCAACACATCAGACACTCAAAGGGTAGCAGCAGACCAGATTAAGCTCTCCTGTTGTCCCCCACATTGGTCTCTAATTTTTTTTTCTTGGAAAGTTTCCATTTCTTCCCATTAAGATTTCCTCTGTTTATCATATTAATATCATGATATTGTTGAACTTGAAAAAATGGGTCGGTAATTAGTCACACACAACATTATGAACTCGCTGAATGCTGACAGGCTGCAACAGGCTAGTTTTGGGGCCTAATGAACTAGTAATTTTGGTGGGTTTCAGCTGCAAACTCAAATCCCGTTGCAGCCAAGCATGGATGATGGAGCTGGCACTAAGCGTTGTGCATCCATACACATTCAGGCTGCTACCTGCCCACCATACAGCTCATACAAAGCTGCTTGAGCCAACAGTCCCCTAGTAACCTTTCCACAATTCCCCAGGGATCTTCATCATGAGATGGCACCTCATCACTATGACAGTCATGGGACATACCCTCAGAGATGGTCTTCAAGCCAAACTCTGTTTTTGGGAATTTTCAGCACAACTTGGACAAGGCGCTTCCCCTGCAGATGCATCCAGGTCAGGATCACAGCGGGTTGGTGGCACAGCTGGGAATGGACCACAGTTTCCCAGTCCTGGGACAATGTGCTACTGTCTCACTCAGCAGTCCTCAAATACTTCATGCATTCCTCCTCGCACCAGGGGGCCAGCAGCTTGCAAAACAACATGGGTCACGCTACTGAAACAGGGCTGCCCACGTGCTCTGCCAACCCCTATGGTCTGGGGCAAGAAGCTGCTTACTGGTTTGGTACTCCCTCCCAGCAGACCCTTCAGACCACCAAGCCACCTCCGTAGCAGAGGAAGAGATTGCACAGATGGATGAGGACGAGACAGATTATAAAACAAAGCAGCTCTGGGAACATTTCCCTGCTAGCCATGGAAACCTGCTTGCCAAAAGCTCCACCAGCCTGGTAAAGTAGGAACCATCCCACCATCCTCCTGCACCTGAGTTTGCATGAGTTCCCAGGAGTCAGTAGGGCTGACAGGTGGGAGAGTCTCCTTCCAGAGGCATCTCTATCCCCACTTTCATTTAGCATTCCCATAAAGACCAGGCACCTTAAGCTATTCAAAAATCAGCTCAGTTAAGCAACTATCAAATCAAACTCTTAGAGTATTCTTCAATACTTAAAAGCAAGCAGCATAGGTATTGGCATTCATCAGCATCTTCAGTCTAGGGATTTGCCAAAAGCCACAGCTCCTATGAAGGGAATTGGGATAGGTGCTGAATCCCATGCTGACCAAAGGCAGGTCCCTATGTAGTATATTAGTTTTCCTCCCAACCTTAAGCTAGCCTCTAGTTTCACCCTAATGGTTCTCACAAGTACCACTGTTATTAGCCCGAATTTTGCTTTAAGGCTCATCTCCTAAAATGTAAAATTAAGCCTTCAGAAAAGGAGCAGAAACTCACCTCCCTTGGGAAAGAAAACAAAAGCAAGTTCTAAAAAGATCAAATAAAACATTTAAACTGACTTGTTTTCCTGAGTGAAGGAAACAAAGAAATCACTGATTAGATCTAAAGTTTATTGACACTCACAAGGGCAAAGGAAAAGAAACTCGGGTCAAGGGCAGGACACATGCAAAGCAGAAATAAAGGGCCATGCAGACCAATCCATTTCCCCAGCCTGAACAGCACTGGATTCAGACTGGCACTCTTGAGAGATCTCTTCCCATCCCACAAGCAAGAGGGCAAAAAAACCCCAATCCACCAACTGCGTGAAGATCTACCAAGGCAAGACACAAGTTTGAAACAACAGAAAGCTTTAAGACTGACTTGGAAGGAATGGTGAAGTTCTTCCAGCTGTAAGAATGAGTTTATCCCTTTCAGAGTTTCAGTACAAAAAAGTTCAGCGTTTGCTCAATTATAAGGAAGATGCCATTGTCACATCTGTGGCTCAGCAGAAGAGCCTTAAAGCCCACAAGTGGCTGCCAGCTCTTCAGTCTACACTGCAGCCATAGAGCCACTAAGTAACACCAGAGGCAGGATTGCTGGTTGCTGGGTTTCTTGCTACGCAGCTGGTCTACCAAGCCAAGCTCAAAGCTGAATTTTCCTGCTATCCCTATAGAAAATATTCAGTGTGGGTTTTTAACAGGTTAACTTCAGCCCCCTCTTTCCATTCTACTTCCTCTCTCCCCCTCCTTTTCCAAACAGAAACTGCTAGTTCAAGTGAAAATAATGACACTCTCTACTGGCAAGATAGGCAGAGGGTTGAAATTCAAGAAGGCAGCATGATGGGGAGCTGTCGGCGCCTGCTGCTAGACAGCCCTGATGAACCCTGATAAACCGTGGGACACATTAGCCTCAGCCAGCTCTGCCCTGTACTGGTGCTTCTGAGTCCCCCTCCACTGGGCAGCAGGGAGGGAAGCAATCTCCCCACTTGAACATGTTATTAGCAGCAATGAGCCCAGCAAACCCTCATTTTCTGTTTTCAAACTTAAATTCCAGCCAATTCAGCTGTAGCACCCAGACAGCTGACATGATCTTTAATTTACAGCTAAAAAAAATGACGCATGAAGAACGAGCCTATGGCTCTCGAGGCCCAGTGCCACAAAGCAGAGTTGGAAAAGCAGGTCACCCACTTCTGTATTTCTTCATTATCTCCCTTCTCTGCCCAAGCTATTTGTTGGGCCAGAGGCACAGGAACATGTCTGAGCAGACAGGAGGCAGTCCCTGGAGACTGCTCCAGGTAAAAACTGCTCCCCTTGGTAGCTCCACCACAGTGATGGATCAGAGGGCTTCAAGATGGAAAGATGAGCTGCATGTTGAAGGTCTTGGCAAAAAAATTTGTCTGAGAAAAGGACTCAAGTACTTGGAAGGTGGTGGAAGATGGGAGAAGCAACAGTCAGACTTCGAGAGTTGTTTCTATCACTTCAAACAGCTTGTCTAGGTTGACCTACCAGAAGAGTCTTAGCTTCTGGAGATTAACAGGTATCTTCCATTCAGATTATCCAAAACTGAGCTAGAGGCCACAAAACTCTTGTCCCCCATTCAGTGGAATAAGGTAGAGGGCCAACTCCACTTCCATGAAGGACCAGTAACTGCAACACCATCCGTGTGTCCACAGCAGCCACCATCTAGGATTAGATGCTGCAAGTGTAGGTTCAAAAGGCTGGAAAGGAGGTTGGTGTCTCAACTAAAGATGTCACCTCCTTACCCTTGCTTCTAAGCTGGTGTAATTAACTGATCTTAAACCTTCAGGAACACACCAGCATATCCAGTCAGTAAGGCAGATCTTTACCAGCAGCTTTACATTTTGAGTAGACCCCCAACCTAGCTCTTTAAGGAAGTGCCACTCCTGAACATCACACACCACCAAGAAACCAGGACTGCACCATACTCAGGGACAAGTTCATGCCCAGAGTTAATCCACCTTCACATCCTAGGTATGAGTTCTTGTCTTCAATGCATAACCATCGAGACATACTGGTAATGCCCAGCTCAGGCCTCTTCTCCCTCCTCTCTCCAAACCAATAACGATTTCTCAAGGATGCTCCCACCACACACACCACTCAGGAAACTCCCTGGGGCACACTGTTCACGTATTTCTAGTGACCTGGCCAAGCTACAACTGTTTATCAGGAGGCAGGGCCAGGAGGAGTGACTCACTTGTCTCAACAGCTGCTCACATCTGCCTGCCCTCCCTGCCAGGGGGAGGATTCCTCTGCACCGCATCCTCACGAGTGGCTGCTGCACCCTTATGACACAGAAGCCATGGCTGCTCTGCAGACTGCCAAGGAAACAGTTAAACACTATTGCCTCCTGTGCATTGCAATGTCACCAGTAATGGGCCATCCCACTCAGTGCAAGAGCAGGCTTACTTTATAGAAATTCTCTCCGAGAGCAAGAGCTATTTCTGTTCATCCTAAATTCCACAGCAGAAGCTCCTCCAGGAGCCAGCCTGCAAGTGCCAGAAGCTCTTATCTCAGCGAGTCTCACCAGCGAACTGCAAAATATCAGCAGCCGTACACAGAGCACTTTGAAACCAGGTCTGCGTTCCAGGAGGAGGAAAGGAATTCAACCCAGCAACTCAGGTTGTGGTCTCTGCCCAAAATCTGATGAGAAGCACAGCTACCACTAGCCCAGCAAACCACATGTCATTAACAAGAACAAAGTCTGATGGGACTGGAGCATTTCCTTGCCCCACTAACTTTTAATTGTCAATCTCAGACTACACAAAATACAGCTTCCTACAGCTAAGGGATGATCATTTGGCTGAAAAAAATAACAAATGTTGACAAAAAAGTACTGTCAGCTAGGCTTTGTCCTCAAAAAAGAGATGCTATCAATTACAGTAAGGAAAGCAAGCACTTTAAGCCAAGATTAATTACAATTAATAATGGGAAGTTGAGAGAGATAGTGCAGAGGTACCCACCAGCTTCAGCCCACCACTCCAACAAGCCCACATAGGTTACTGCAAAAACTAGCTCATACCCCAAAAGATACAGTCATCCTTTGGGGCAACATTTCAGCAACACTTTGTAGGCTGCAATGTTGCTCATTGTCAGACAGGGTTAGTTCTTTCCAGGAAACATCCTCCTTTTGACCTCAGCTGCGAGCATGGAAAGTTAGAACTAACAGGGTCATAGAATCACAAATGGTTTGGGTTAGAATGGACCTTAAAGATCATCTAGTTCCATGAAACATCACCCTAGGTCCAGGCAACACGATGGTACGTTGCATGCCTGTGGTAAAGCACACAGTCCATACCATAAGCTTGAAGTCTGGTCTCAAGCACGGGACATCCTTGGCCTTACCTGAGACTCCTCAGTCCTCCTAGTCCGAGGAGTTTCTATGGATCCATTTATATCCAGGGTGTCCTTCTGCTTATATTTCCTCATGATCAAGCTGTCCACAACCCAGAACATAATGGCCTTGGGGAGAAAGAAGTTACATTAATAGATTGCAGAGACCAAAATACAAAGTCATTCAATCACAGCTATTTCTTCTCCTTTTGGTTTCTCCAGACATCCAGCCTTGATCAACCTAACTTAATATCTAAATCAACCCCATGTTAAGTGTGTCCATGGGGACTGGAAGAGTCAAATTCTTGAGGTCCCCTCTCATATAAATCTTATTGATTCCATGGTTGCTGAAGAGCCAGAGGAAAAAAATGGTTAGGGTTGGAAGGGACCTCAAGAAAGACCATCATAGGCCAGGTTTCCATGAGGAAATAACTACTGAACCAAGCTTCATCCAAGGTTAATCTGTTCTGTCCACACCAGTCCCTTGTCAGTTCTTTGAGAACTAGAGTTTGCTTTCAGATAAAGAAATGCTGCCTGGAGTGGTGGAGAGAAGATGGTAGCAGAGGCAGGTAAACCCACCTTTGCCAATGCTGCATACATTGCAATGCCCATGGTATGAGTCAAAAAAGATTTTTGACTTGCTCTTTTGTCCAGGGGGCTTCTGAATGTTAACACCTGGTTCTCACTTCCCATCTTAGCAGGAACCGAGCAGCAGGTCAAGGATTACCCAGAATCAAGGGAATGAGGAAAAAGCTGAGCTTTTGCCAAAAAAGTTTTGAGAAGATCAACAGTTTTGGGTAACCTGAACACCTTCCCTTTCTGGAACAAAATCTGAAGTCTAGCCAAATGGCTAGATTGACAGATTGCCAAAGGTCACCACTGACAAGCCATCCTATAGGAACTTAAAGGGCTTTGGGGCAAACCCATGCCTGCAGCTTGCTGCCGAGATGCAGCTCTCAGCTAATGAGCCCCAGCTTTCTTCAGAGAGTCAGCCACCCAGCAGCTTGGACAAGGGAGCGAAAGTTACTAACAGAGACCATGGCAGGGCAGTAGTGACATATTTGTGTATTCATGACAACAGCTATTTGTTTTCACTCCTCTCCACCCTGTCCCAGCCACTTCAATTACTCAAGGCTGCCCCAAACCAGCTCTGTACATGTTTCCCATTGCAAGGGACAACAATAATTTCCAGATCACCCCATCCAGCGCTTGCAGAGGCATCACTTACATTGACTATAAAAGGCACAACCAGCATGACCAGGACAAGCTCCAGCTGGGGGTTTGGGATGTAACCCAGGAGGATCTGCTGAAGCTGCAGAGGAGAAAGCACATAGAATCACTATTTGAACAGCTCTGTTGGGAGACCTTTGATGCAAACCAGTTGCCTTCTTACACTAGCAGTCTCCTAGCTAGGGCTCTGCAGCCTTTGCTTTAGCCCAGCTCTTAGACAGATTACATGGGCTATTCCATTAGTCCAGCTGCCAAACAGGATTTTGTCACTTCACTTATCAAAAAACAAATACTGCTGGTCTTTCAGTTTAACTGCCCATGACAACTGGTGGGACTTTCCCTGGTTCCTTGTAGCCTAGATGCAAAATAAGGACACCAGCCATGTGTGATAAGCATGGAGAAGAATCCAGCAGCATCTCTGTATCTAGCTGTGCGTGCTTCTAAACAACATGTTCATGTCTAAGCCAGCACTCTAGGCTACCAAGTTAGAAGGACAAGCCCCATAACAGGAACAGATAAGTGCTCCCAGATTGCTGTAAATAACTCCTCAGTCAAGTCACACCAGCCTGTGAGGTACTAGGCGCTACGTGTAAGTGCATTCAACACTGGAGTTACCCACCAACACCCAGAACTGGCTTTTACACCGATCACACCTACCTGCCACCAGCTATGTGGCTATAACATAGGATTATTATTTTTATTTTTTAAAACAGAAACTCATGATCAATATAATTACCATTGCATAAGCTACCTACCATACAGAAGCAGTCTGGGGTGGTGGGGCTGAGGGGGAAGGACAGCATACTGCTAGGATAGTTCTTTCCAAATTAAACTCTAAGAGTCTCCCTAATTTAGGCACAGGATCATGAAACACCAAGACGAACCCACTTGAAGTGTATAAATCATCTGCCAGAACTGAAGTAGCTTAGCTGTCAGCCCAGCCCATTTTACTCTTCCAAGGATGGAAAAGAAAATTAAAGCAGCATCTTTTTTTCCCCACTAGCTTTTGACTAACAAGAGAAAGTAACAAGAGCCAAACTGTTATGAAAGTCATGCTTCCCCAAACTTAAGTAACAGTTAATGATTACAGAGAGATGTCAACAAGTCATACGGATTAAAGACCTACAGTGATGAGGACCACTAATAAGGCAAAGCTGACAAAAACCAAACCACAACAGCTGTGGCTAGAAAAACACAGCTCAGGAGCTTACCTTTGTCCAACCAGGGATAAGCAGGACAAGGCTAATCACAGTCTTCTCAAAAACCATTATCAGCAAGTAGAGGATACACTGGCCAATCCAGGCAGCAGCTTGTGGAGGGTCACCTGGGAAAACAGCATTTTAAATCTGAGACAGAGGAGAGAAGGAGACAGCCTTGCAGAAGAGCTGCCTCATGCTCGATACCCGAGCTGATTAAAGGCATAGGAAGTGTTTCCATGTTGCAAGTTTTGCAGTGGGATAAATACTCAATACCAAACTTGAAATTAGTGGGGAGATTTTCCATCTATCTGTAGTTGTAGGAGTACATGCCTGGGGTAGAAAGGCTTAGGGTACCTGCTGGGTCTACAAGGGATTACTCAATTGAAGAGCAAAACAAGAATTTTTGAAAAAATGTCAATCACGACAGGCATCACCTGCAATTTGCTTCCTGCCAAGCCTTACCAATACAGTTGCTAGCAACAAAATTTCTGGTCACCATTTTCAATACAAGAAGCATAAGCTTTCAGTCCTACACAGAATTATTTTTTTTGCTGATGAAGTGAGCGGCTGGTTATGTGATACTTGCTGTCTGAGCAAGAGACAGGGGCTGCATCATCCCAGGTTTTAGAGCAATTCACTCAAAAAGAATCAATGCTAATTAAATATGAATGTTTCCAATGGGGTGCTTACCAAGTAATAAGTAAAAGCATATTTGTATTGTTAACAACGATAATGGGACTGTATCTGTTACATGTGCTTGCTTCAGCCCTCTGTGAGCACCCTGCCAGCTGGTTATCATCTTCCCAGCCTCATCAGAATATCTCAGGTCTGCAAAACTGAGCTACAGTATCTGGCTTAGGAAAAAGGCAGCATTTCCTCTTACCACTTGAATATAAAGATAACCCCTGCCAACACTTGTTTCCCGGGTAATCAGGCCAGAATTCAGAATTGCATCTGTGCAACAGAACCCAACCCCCTGTGAGATGCTGATGCTCGACGTGCTGTCAGATGGCAGCGGACTGGGAACTCTGCCCAACTTTTCTCAGCACAATATTGTTGAAATGTGGCGAGGGAAGACAACACCAATAGTTTGTAAAAGCACATTTATCCAAACCCCTATGTGAACCTCCAGCTACAGAGAGCAGCAGTGCATACCAGGATTTAGTAAAAGCCGGTATCCCACCAAGCCCAGCTCTAGGGGATCTGCTTCCCAGCAAGGGCAAAACAGGTTTGTGTGTGTATTGCCTTTACTCTGTCATTTGTTAGCAGTGTACCAAAGCATCTGTCTCATTGCAAAGCTACGGTATTGCCTTTACTCTGTCATTTGTTAGCAACCTACCAAAACATTTGTCTCATTGCAAAACTACAGCTAAGAAGTGGAGGCATCCAGCTAGCATCTATGCCAGAGACCTCAAAGCAATCACTTTGCATCCCAGCTTTTCAATTGCTCAAGCCACGATCAAGAAGGAAGCAAACCCTGGAGGTGTTCAAGGCCAGGCTGGATGAGGCTTTGGGCAACCTGGGCTAGTGGGAGGTGTCCCTGCCCATGGCAGGGGGGTTGGAACTGGATGATCTCTAAGGTCCCTTCCAACCCAAACCATTCTATGATAAAGCAAGGGAGAGTGAAGGACTGGGAAACCAAGGGTGTGGCGAGGCTGCTGAGCTGCAACGAAAGCAAGCAGAGAGTGCCAGAGCAGCAGGCAACTGCGCAGAGGAGGGGAAGGAAGAGGGAGCCACGGAGAGTGAAGGACTGGGAAACCAAGGGTGCGGCAAGGCTGCTGAGCTGCGAGGAAAGCAAGCAGAGAGCGCCAGAGCAGCAGGCAACCGTGCAGAGGAGAAGGAAGAGGGAGCCAGGAAGGTTACGTGTGAATGCAACCGGCAGAGCCCGCAGAGGATTTCAGAAAGCACACGTCTCTTCTCCTTGGCAGGCAACAGCTTAATGGGTGGTCTGTGGAGGAGACAGGAGCAGTACTACAGGCAGCTGGCAATTCAATCTCAGTGTCACAGAGGCTTTGATCCTTCTGAAGCACAGACAGCCTCTCCCAACAGACTCGGGTGCCTGGTTGTCTTTGGCACAGGTTAGGTATAGCGGGGATTTTAGCCCCATCCCTCAAAACGGACCAATCCTCCTACAAACTTCCAGGTTCCCACTGCCCATCACAGCTCCAGCTACAAACAAAACAGGAAAAAACAAACATATCCATCATGTCCTTCCTGCATTTGAACTCTTTGCCTTTTGCTCTGTATTGTCAGCTGCACTGCTCCCCATGGGGGGAACAAGGACCAAAGCCACAGCACCCTTTGCGAGTCGGCTCCTCTGCGTTGCAGTCGTGACGGCTCTTGAAGAATACTTCCCTCCGCTGTCTCAGCTTGCCCGAGAAGCAACAGCAAGTTCGAGATCTCTCTCAAATACCTGCTCCCTCACACTCTTTTGGGGATAGGAGGTTATCACAATTCATCATCACAAACAGTTGCGATTCTTAGTGTTGCATACCAGGCAGTTGACAGTCCTAACACTCAATAAGTCATCTTTACAGCCAGGTTTTGGCTAACCAGGCTGGTTCACAGACACTAGAAAAGACAACCTGCTTCTTAACCCACCCTAGGCACAGACTTGCCTGTGTCCCCAAGGTTAACAGCTCCTCATACAAACAATTTTCCCTTCACTTTAAGTTAACAAGAAATTCAGCAAATGGCTCCTCATAGTTTTCTTGAGGTTTGACAACCAATAGAAACAGAAAACCTTTTCTCACTTCACTAAAGTTATTTTTTTTCCTGTGTGGTAGTGAGATCCCACCTAGGCTTTGTATTTGGGAACTTCACTTCTGAGACCAGAGGTCTGCACCAGTTAGGTCAGCTTCACCAGCTCAGTGTGAGCACAGGCAAGCTGTCTAGGACAGACCTGCACCCCTTAATACCCACCACATCAAAGTTGCCTCCATCGCAACATGGAGCTTCAAATATTCATACTTCTCACTCTGGTCCTTTCTGTATTACCTACAGAAGATGCTGTCAATCTCCACAGATAGAGGGACATCAGCACTTGGATATGGAAAGAGACCCACAGACCTATGCAGAGGCCAGATTTGGCCATCTGCTGTACCACCTTAAGCAACTCAAAATTGCTACTGTTTTGCAACCTCTTCCTCCTCCTTTTCTGTTCTAAGCTTTGTTTTCAGACTATGGGATGAGAGGTTTCTGTACAGGAATCCATCCTGGAGCACAGAGGTAGACTAGACTTTGTTTTCTGTCCCCGACAGGATGATCAGAGGGTGTCTCCACAATTTCTTCACTGAAAGAGTGATCAGGCATTGGAACAGGCTGGCCAGGGAAGTGCTGGAGTCACCATCCCTGGAGGTGTTCAAGAAACATGTAGATGTGGTGCTTGGGGACATGGTTTAGTGGGTTGGGTGGTGTTGGGTTGACGGTTGGACTTGATGATCCTCAAGGTCTTTTCCAACCTTAATGATTCTATGATTCTATTATGCCTTTTACTGCATCTTGGTCTCTCAAGGACAAGAGGCTGCTCAGTACCAAAATAACTCAGGACAAAGAAAAATGAAGCAGTAGCATGACCCACAGGGCTGCAAGAATAACTTCAGCTATAGACAGTGGTTCATTTGCTCTTCACCAGGGAGCCCAGCTGGCTGCTCCTCACCTCAGCAGGTTTGACGCCATCCAAGGACCACTGATCCAGCTCAGAGTGGCCATCATTCACGTCTATCTCACCACTAATTCATCTAACTAATGCCAGTACCATACAAGTCACCAACTATTGGCATCCCGTCAGAGAAGAGGGAGCCTCTGCTATGCTCCCTAGACAAGCCAATGAGACAGACCGTCCACATCTCCTCCTTCCACAGTTAGGAAGCAAGGCTGGAAAACTTGAGCTGATCCCAGTTAACCACACATTTCATTTAGGTGCTTGCTACAGCAAGAGGGTCACAGGCATCCTCAGATGCAACTTAATACTTTCAATAGACCAGCTGTGGTCCAGAGGTGCCCTGCTCCATGGATGGGAGAGGCTTCTTCTTACATCAGTCATCTCCATGACATAAATCCAAGTGAGTACCTACAAGACTGTTTCTGCCACACAAGGTTGGTTTTTGCTGGCTGCCAGTCTGCTCCCTAGAGGCTAAAACCAAACAGATGCCTTCCTCTTAGCTGTTTCCAAAGCTTCCCTTTCCTTGTAAGAGAGTGGAATAACTCCAAAGGATCTCTGCAACCTCTGTATCACATCTGTTAGAGGGCAACACGTACTGTGCTCCTTTGAACACTTCCAGTTTCTTGTCTCCAGCCCTAGTGCAAAGATAACCTAGGGCATCTCAGCTCTACCCACTGACTCTGCCACCAACATCTCCTTTTAGCTTCATGAAAACACTTCGCTCGAACCTTCTTATAACCAGCCCCCCACACTGACAGAAATCAATCCCCCTTTGCCTTCACCCCAAAGGATGCCCATAGTACATTCTCCTCCAGCAGCATCGCTGGTGCTCCCCACCCCACCATCAGCAAAACTTCCTTGGTGCAGACCCAGGACCGCTGGTGCCTGCAGCAACCTCACAGAAACATGTGTCTCATATTCTGCTTGTGCGTGGGAGCCCAACTGTTCGCAGAGTGAAAGCAGCACTGCTTGAGGTATTTGAGTCATTACCACACAGCAGGATTAGTTTTAATCCAGGCTGTCTAATGTACCAAGCTGTCAGCATAGCCCACATGTTACTGCCAGACAGCTTTATTAACAGTCTTTTGGGGACTGTGTGTGCACTGAGCAGGTAGGAAAAAAGCTTAACCACAACCAAAGAAGAGGGTTCAGGGGGTTGAAGAAAAGAAAATATCTGAAAGTTGTACTGGGTGACATGGTGGGGATAGAAAAATTCAACAAAAAAAATCTCCAAAACCAAGGGATTTAGTTATCAGTGTCAAGTACAGAGGAGGGTAAGAAATAGCAGTAACACACCTGTATTGCGCAGAAGTACTTACTTTCAGGGCAAGAACAAGTCTTCAGAGACTGGGACGTGACCCATCAGAACCAGATGGGTCCAGTGGACATCCCAGACCCTGTCTGGCATTCATCTGAACTAGAAATAACTAGAAATGAGTGTACAGCTGAAATCAGTTTCCAATTTGCAGTGTCACACCATTGCTCTGAGTCTTCTGCTCCAAGATACTACTACTGCATTAGGGTAATCCCTGGAGGTGTTCAAGGCCAGGCTGGATGAGGCTTTGAGCAACCTGGGCTAGTGGGAGGTGTCCCTGCCCATGGCAGGGGGTTGGAACTTGATGATCTTTAAGGTTCCTTCCAACCCAAACCATTCTGTGATTCTGTAATTCTAATCAGCCAGATCCAGGAGGGTTTAAGGTTTGTACACCTGCTCAGAGCAGGGGAGCTGACCACACACAGTCACTTGAGGATGATCCTCAGTCCCCTCCTTACCTTTTCCTCCCTGGTCCTGGAGGTGGAAAGGCCAAAGCATGCTAAGGACAGGACAGCCCCTCAGGTTAGAGCTATTTGCAGCAGTATTTCCTCAAGCATTAGCAGCCAGCTCCCTTGGCTGCTGCAGGACATGGGAATATTTGTTATGGAAATTTTGTAAAACATCACACAGGGCCAAAAGCAGCCTACACAGGTCCTCAGTTAAACTCAGCAGCTGGCACAGAGCATACTACGCTATAACTAAATTTGACCAGCAGAGTTCAACAGGCTGTTAAACAGACTACAAAGGCCTCCAAGCAACATGCCTTTCCATTTCCAGACAGTGAATGAGCACAAAGCATCCAGCTGATACTAGTCAGTGACCACAACCATGGTCATACACAAGTCAGCATCCACACAGGCATCCAGAGGCATTTTCAAGTAAGAACACCCTCTTTCTCGCCATAATTTCTTAATACTCCTCTTTAGTATTTTATTGCACATTGCAGAAACCATCTCTTAATGCAAATACATAGAATTTGCTTACCTAAAAGAAATACTTCAGTATTTCTAAAGTAATACTTTAGAATTATTAGACATAACTGCAATGTCAGGACACTGCAGCCATCCAGAGGTTTCCTCTACGGGAGCTGCTTATTGCCATGGGAATGGGTGAGGGAGAAGAGAGCAAGAGCAGTTTGGAGATGGAACACAAAGCTGAACCAGGCTCTGACTCCAGCCAGCATCTCCCCTGCTCAGTCTGTACAGACCCAGCAGCACCTCCAAGACCTTGAGTATCCACCTCCCAAGTTCTTTGCAGCTTAAACTCTGTTTTGCTCTCCTCCCTGCAGAAATCCCCTACAGGGAAAGCTCCTATAGTTATGGCCTGTTCCTACCCTGCTAGAGAAATTAAGCTGAAAGAGGGTAGATTTAGATTAGATATTAGGAAGAAATTTTTTCCTGTGAGGGTGGTGAGGCAGTGGCCCAGGTTGCCCAGAGAAGTTGTGGATGCCCCATCCCTGGAGGGGTTCAAGGCCAGGCTGGATGAGGCTTTGAGCAACCTGAACTAGTTCAGAGACCATTTGTGGAGTTTGTTAACTTTCAGCATGCATGAGGCAACCATCATTGTCCAAAGCCTGCAGGAACCAAGATGAAGAATAAACACCTCTCCAATCTTTGATTTTAGGAGTCAAGCATCTGCAGAAAAGTCAGCAACCTTTTAAAGTGCAGTTTCCTTTGCTTAGAGGCAGTCCAAAGTGTAATCAAGAGTTGTTGGGCAAAGATGGAGGAACATAAGCATATAGGAGCCGTTGACTCTCCACTAGCTAAAGAACAGGTCATTCCTTTGGCAAAGAGCTCAGGCACCAGAGAGGCTGATCTCAGAACAGATGTTTCATGGGGTTTTTTTTTTTTAAATACAAAAGTAATTGTTTTTTTCTAAACAGTTCTGGACAGCTGGATGCTTAAAGTAGCAGCGTAGATGTAGGTGCTTTCCCTTCCCATTTCTTTGCTTCTCCATTAACACAGCTATTGTACTCACACAGGGAGAACCACCCATGGAGACAGGTACACCAACAGCAGAGCAGAAGGGACTGCTGAAGCCCAAAACAAAGGATAACTGGAGCAGTTTGCATCAGTTCCAGGGACACAACTAAAAGCTGGAAGGTCAGAAGGGAAGCAGTTGCAACAGATTTTGTTTTTTTTTTTCCCTCAAAGACTATGCAGGTAGATGGATACTGGCTGTATTGGACAAAGACAAAACTGTTCTTTCCTGATGATTGAAGCAATGGCAATCACCACTGTCTGCAACATGGATTTGGTGCTTTTCTGCCCTTCCTCCTCTGCAGGACTGCAAGAGATGCTTTTGCTCCTCAGGAGAATTGGTGAAAGCAATATAAAGTCTGGTACTGCAATCAGACCAGAAAATGAATCATATTTCTGGAGCCTGTCTAAAACTGTACAAAGTTTACTAGCATCTTCCAAACCATTTTGGAAGTTACTTAACACCAGAGATGAGGATAGCGGTGTTTTCTCCCCTAGCCCTCCAGCAGGATTGCACTGGACATGCCACTTAACTCCCACCTAACTTTTCCATCGTGGTCACTCTGGCCAGAGTTCTGCACCAAGAGCGGTGTTGGGTGGATGAGGCATTTAATTCTCAATTCAAGAGCTAATTCAAGCAACAGCAGAAACTTTTTTTTTAATGAAAGCAAGATTTCCTCAGAAGAGTGAACCGTTTCTGTGGTCTAAGCCAGCCTTCATCATGGGCCAGCTACAGCTCAACAGAAGTTCATTACTGCTCTGCAAGGCTAAAGCAAGCTGTCAATACACTTTAACATTTCCTCGCTTCTGCTCGACTGCAGACGTGGCGCGTGAAGCTGTGCCCTGGGATGGCTGCAGTTGGGCTTCAAGTCCTCGTTGCTCAAAAGGGGAAAAAATGAGAGTCCCAGAACCAAGAATACCTGGATTCCTCTGCTGTCTCATCTGAATTACTCAGGGCTCTGTGCTTGGCTCCTCTTTGAGAAAGAGCCATCAGGGGAAAAAAAAAAAAAAAAAAAGGCAGTCCCCACCAGATGCACGCTGTCAGGATGCTGAACCTCCTCTGGAGACCACTGCAGCCACTCTCAAGTTTGATGAGAGCCAGGCCCTGCCACATCCCATTACTTCAGCCCATCTGCTGTCATCACATTCCCAATCTGTAGCTGCTTCTGCTGTCTCCAAACCCAACCACCACCTTCATCCTGTGCCGTGACCCATCTACACGTGCTGAAGAGTTCACAAGCCAGGGGGGGTCTCCACATTAATCTTAGCTTAGTCCAAGTCTCACCAGGCTCAGTTATCAGACTAGCTACTAAAAAGCCAAAGGAACAAGACTACCTTCAGAACAGATGTAATGACTAAGGTCTTGAAGGTGGGAATGCGATTGGAATGAATAGGATGTATTTTCTAAAGTAAGACTCAATTCGTCTTTATAGGAGATATAAAATAGGCAAAGGGTTAATTTTCCCTCTGCAGCCAAGGACAAGCACGGCTCTCCTGGAAGCTGGCTCTGCTCTTTCCGAAGAGAAGTGCTACCCTCTAGTGGGGCTGGCTGAGAAAAGCTTTTCTGAAACTTTTTTCCGTCACAAGGCAGGAATTGAAGCAGAGAGGCCAGACTCAGGCATACTTAAAGTTGTTTGGGTTTGGTTTTTTTTTTTCTTTTTTTAAAAGAAAACCAAACCCTAAACACAAACCAACAAAAAAAAACCAACCACACACCAAAACCAAACCAATCCACGAGTCATTTGAGAACTCAGTTTTGGGGCCAGGCTGTGTCCTGATGATGTCTACTCAACTCAAGGCAAACACAAGAACAACTCCATGTTCTGAACTAAGAGGCTACTGAAAACCCCCAAAAGAACCCCACAAAAATCAGATGCATGTCCTGGGGTATATTACCTACTCAAGAAAACATTCAGCCTTTCATTTCCAACCTGCTATGTTCAAGTGTGCTTGGCAAGGCAGCAGAGTTACCTGTGACCTAGGGATGTCCCAG
Source organism: Pterocles gutturalis (assembly GCF_000699245.1). Lineage (NCBI taxonomy): Eukaryota > Metazoa > Chordata > Aves > Pterocliformes > Pteroclidae > Pterocles > Pterocles gutturalis. Next base: position 17,898 of record NW_010107628.1, on the reverse strand, counting down.
CATCTGACACACTGATCACTACCACACTCTGCAAGCTTCTTGGAGGAAGGACAACAGAACCAGGCTGCTTACATATTTGATCCCCAAACCATAGTTTTTGGCCATTTTCTTCTCCCCATTCATAGCTGCAGAGAAGTTGACACCTACCGTATTCTCCGAAGACCAGGTACGTGTACTTCTTATGGTGCACGATCCAGGAGACAACTTTCACGCCAAGCCAGATCAGCAGCATTCCCAGTGTGGCATCGAGGATGAAATTAATAAGGTAGCTAAGAGCAGAGAAAAATTCAGATTTCAGTTGTGTTCTTAAGTCTTATTAAAAAAATATTTTATTTCAATCCATAACAAAAACCCACCAAGATTTTTAAAAGCCCCACTTAATAGTCCAAGTTAATTTCCTTTTTCTTTTATCGCAGTTTCCTACAGCCTTACCAGCAATTTCTTAGTTTAAAAGCCTGTTCAGGAGAGAAGGGACCAGGCTCCGCCAACTCTCTAGCATCACTTAGCATTAAATATTTCCTGGGTTAGCGTTGCTCAAGGGTTACCACAAAAAAAAAGGGGGGGGACTTTCCATTCGCAGCATCTTCTGTTCTTATGAGGATGAAATCCCAAGGTTCAGGGAAACGGATCCAAACATTTTTGGAATTTCATACAAGAAAAATGGAAGCTTCTTGGACACCACAGCTGCTCTGCAAATTGTGCAGAAAAGACAAAATGTCCATTTTCCTGAGCAGCTGCAAGAAGCAGAAGGTCTTGGGACAGGCAACAAGCCCTGGCTCAGCAGCATGCACCCTGGGGTCCCCAAAAGCCTCTGGTTCCGGGTCCCCACTGCAGATCCAAGAGCTGAACCCATCGCCACCAGAAGACTTGGGCCTGATGAGTTTATTCTGCAGCTTTGGATGTTTAAGCCTCACTGGA
>NW_010107628.1:0-16949 GCF_000699245.1 Pterocles gutturalis | reverse complement strand
AAGAGTGCCAGAGGCAGGAGACCTGCAGGGACCTTCTGGGGATTGCAGGGTCCAAGCTCTGATCCAGGGCTTGGTATTTTAATGAACTCCAGAAGAGGGGGAAGGGGAAAAAAAAAATCTCACACTAATGTTTTCTGGCCAGTTTTCCATTACTGGAATATCTTTTTTCTGCCACATCAGGCCAGATTTCTACAGGGTGAAGAAAACACCGAGCAGAGAGCTACGGAATTAACATTTCCTTTTCCAGCACTTGATACTACCTCTGCGTAAAGACACTGAAAATAACAATCTGCTTTTGACATCCATTTTGAAAACATGACATTAAGTTTTTCTACATCCAAAGGCTCAGACCAGCTTATTACAGTTTCCAGCTGCCAAAGTCAGAGTACTCCAATACAAACACGAGGCTCTGATGGTTTATACTGGGCAGGACACGTAGTACATGAGCCTCAAAGCCCAAGGATGGGGCTGTAGAATTTTAAGTTTCTTGGTTGAGGATGACAAGTCAGGCAGCACAGGGAAACATAAAACACACATTATGAAAAAAAATCTGAAGGGCACAGCATAAGCACAAAAAGGTTTATTTTAAAACAGTGTCTGTTTAAAAAACGATGAATCATTTTCAAGGTTACATGCAGCCCCAGCTAAACCTGTGTCTGTTTAAAGAAACCCATCAACATACAGCACTTGAATATACAAAAAGGAAACGGGCCAGAAGGTTTTCAGCAGCATTTTGAAGCCCAGAGGAGTTTCTCAGAAGAGGATAAAGTTAATTGTGAAACTAAATTTCTTGCTGCAAAGTAGCTGGTCTGAAGTAAAGGTGCCACTTCTATGTTAAGTCCAAAGTCTGGCTTAGAAATCCTCCAAACAGGACTATGGGAATACCTGGGGTAGGTGCAACTGAATATCCCCCAAAAATGTCCTTATACTAGACAAAGGCCTTCAACCACACAGTTAGGAAAGCATACTCAATACTGCTCCGAGACCAGCCAAACTGCAAAGTCTGGGGTGCAAACAGAACTTCTACCAGTTGCCATGGGGCACCATTGTATTATTTATGGCAGCTTTTTGCCAGTATATTTCAAGGTGCTTTTAATAGTCAGAAAAGCACAGTTGTACTACTTCATCTCCATCAGACCAGCAGATTGCAAAGGCCAGAAGGCAACCCAGACCCTGAACACGAGAGCTCAGCATGGTTTATCCCCACATAGTCCCTCAAGTGTATTCTCCAACAGGCTTCCTTCTCCTTTTGCAGATGTAGGACATCAGTGCAAGCACCCCGGGTACTTACAGAGAGCAAGGGTCCTCGTCAGTGAGATCCGACAGAAAAACATTGGCAAAGTGGATGAAGAGGGCACCTATTGCTTGCTTGGAGGTATCATAAAACCTGGAGAAAAAAAAAAAAAAGGAAAAAGGTCCGTGCCCTGGAGCACCAGCAGCAGAGCAGTCACTCAGGCAAAGGCCCTGCATGGATCTGCTTTCCTCCAAGATGCATTCATCACACCCAAGAATTTGTACATGCTAAAAAGGGGCACTTTGGCTGCCTACAAATATTTTAAAAATATACATATACCACATAGCAGCTCTGTCTTGCAGACCTGCTGCTGAGTTTTAGGCTGCAGCAATGGGCACTTCAACCTCCAGTGCCCAGCCTCAGTTTCTCCAGCCAGCAGTAGGTGCAGGGAAGATGTTCATCTACTTGTGATTTTTGCAGCTGTCCACAGAGAATTGGTTTGAATTCCCAAATTATTTTAGAGGAAGAACCAAACTAAGACAACTAACAGGCTTTTCATCACTAACATTGGCTGGTAGCTCTAAACTGCCAAGCCAGCCTGACTGTATGCTGAGGACACCCATACACCCACCTCTCAGCAGCCAGCAAATCCTACAATCAGAGAGTCATGGAATGGTTTGGGTTGGAAGGGACCTTAAAGATCATCAAGTTCCAACCCTCCTGCCACGGGCAGGGACACCTCCCACTAGCCCAGGTTGCTCAAAGCCTCATCCAGCCTGGCCTTGAACCCCTCCAGGGATGGGGCATCCACAGCTTCTCTGGGCAACCTGGGCCACTGCCTCACCACCCTCACAGGAAAACATTTCTTCCTAATAACCAGCCTAAATCTCCCCTTTTTCAGCTTAAAACCATTACCCCTCATCCTATCCCTCCACCCCCTCATCCAGAGTTCCCCCATCTCTCCTGTAGCCCCCTTTCAGCACTGGAAGGTCTCCCCAGAGCCTTCTCTTCTCCAGGCTGAACACCCCCAACTCTCTCAGCCTGTCCTCGTACAGGAGGTGCTCCAGCCCTCTGACCATCTTCATGGCCTCCTCTGGAAAATACAGAGATGCTCTGCAGAGGTGACTGAAGCTGACAGCAGCACCCAACCACCTTACATCAGCACACAGCCAAACATGTTTCCTGGTCTACACCCAACCTGAGTCAGGGGACACCAAAGTGATCAATTGCATTTAAGAACAAAACTCGACCCTGTCTGGGAGACAGCCCACATGCAAGTATGCCAGCAGATTGGAGAGGACCATAACCTCTTGGCTCAGTCTTCTACAGTAAAACCAAGCTTTTCTGGAGGAGCTAGGCAGGGAATTTTACTTCTAGGGAGCATCAGCTACTTTATGGAGGTTTCCTGATGAAGCACCAGCAGAGCATTTCATTTAATGACTGAATACCAAGCAGGATATTCAGAGGGCCTACACGATTGTTAGTATAAAATAAATTCATACAGATACATGGACTTGTCAAGCTCCAAATTAAAAATCTCACCATATCCTCCAGGGCCGCCTCTCTTCCTTTGGTTCCCTAAATCGTTTTACTGCAAAGAAAATTAGAGAGAGATTACATTAACCAGAGCTGAACCGATACATGTGTGCCATCTGCACCAATCTTCAATGCAAAAGCAGTGAAAAAAATCCAGAGGACCCTCAGCATTTGCCAGTCTATAGCTGAGCAAATCCAAAGGACCTGGCTCCAAACTGACTACAGGTGATTGATGCACCCAAAAGCCAGGAGGAGGAACAGCAGAGGTACTGGGGAGGTAGGTGTGTGCTCCTGGTGTCCTTCAGCAGCAGCTTTTTTATGCCATGGGAAGTGGCCTAAGGGAATCTAGGGAGGGTTCATCACTACCTACCAGCCTTAATAATTCTTACAGGCAAACTGAAATTATGGTAGTGACAGTGAAACAATATGGCCCAAGGAGTCCTTAAGCTTTGGAGTCACAGCAGTGCAATAAAGCCATCCCCTCCCTGCAGCTAACAGGACCAGAGGACCTTCAAGGAAGCAGGACCTTGCACACACCTCCAGTGTAAAGGTACCAGTGCCAAGCCCCAAAATCCTGTGAGCTGGTGTGGCTCCAAGCTTGTGACAGCTGGTATTAAAACATTATTTCATTACACAACATTTTGCATGCCCACTGGCTACCACTGTGGAGCAGTAGTCTGGGACACACGGCTTCAGTACCACCAACCATATGCCCTGAAAAATATGTTTGAAGCAACTCTGCCTTCCTTGAAAGCATTCAAGGTCAGGTTGGACATGGCTCTGAGCAACCTGATCTAGTTGAAGATGTCCCTACTCACTGCAGGAGGGTGGGACTAGATGACCTTTAAAGGTCCCTTCTAACCTAAACCATTCCATGATTCTTTAAATGAGGTCCCTCTGCCCATAGATGAGTTTGCTCCTTACAGCCCTTCAGGTGTGTCCTCTAAGGACTCCTCCAGTGATGCTGAAAGCAGTTGCTGCTCTGAGCTTTCTCCTGTTACTAGCTGGAGATAACAGCACGTTGAATTTTCACCTAGTTTTGCTGTGAGTGGGGTCTGAGAATTGCAGCGTCTCAAAGGATCCCAGCTAGTTTGTCACAGAGTTTTGATGCTCTTCTTGGGTTCAACCAGCTTTTGCTTTGAGGTAAGGTTGCTGCTAGCTATATCTAGATCTACAGACATCATCATTACAGCTGCTACCACAAGCATGCTGCCTCCAAACCTCAGGGAGACACGGAGGGTGCAGATCCCTGACCTCACCTTGGCTGCTGGAACCATTCTCCTCCCCACCAGTGCTAATGAGCTCAAGATGGACAGCAGGTTAAATCTGCCACAATCAGTTTCCAAACACACTGCCAACTTGAATAGCACTCAGAGTTAAAAATAATGAGCTGTGACTTTTTTTTTGGATGGAAATGGAAAAAGAAGAAAAATTCAAATCTGCCACAATCAGTTTCCAAACACACTGCCAACTTGAATAGCACTCAGAGTTAAAAATAATGAGCTGTGACTTTTTTTTTTGGATGGAAATGGAAAAAGAAAAAAAAATTCAGTGCATCTGCTCTAGCTCCCAACAGCCCAGCCAGGAATGGGAGCAGAGCAGCTGCTTGGTGGCGCCATCTAGTGAAACCAGGAGCCTGAAAGCATTAGGACATGCAAGTGTGCAATGTACAATTCTGTTAGAGAAACCATCCCAAAGGTCTATATCTTAAGCATCAGTCACCAAATCCCTCTGCACCTCCCAGATGTGCCTGATACCAGGTAGAACACTACAATGAGTACTAAGGAGTACTGCAGAAGCCCAAGCAGACCATCAGTTAATCTGTTTTATCATCACTAAAGTCTTCACCCTCAGAAGCCCTGTAGCCTGTACTGATCCTTTAAAAAGCAGCCAAAAGCCAGAACAGACACACACCATCCCAGTGATCACAGCTATTCTTTCTCCATCCTCCCCACTACATGTAACCAGCCCCTGCCTTCAAATTTACAACCAAAGGGACTTCTCATGTGCAAGGTCTGTCATTACTGAGAAGATGCTTCCCAAGGCAACTTGGGGATAAGAAGACAGGGACCCAGAGTGCCACAGATGAACTCAGGGGCATCAGAGCCACATGCTTCTGCCTGCTCTCTGGTGGGGTAAGGGTAAGGAGATGCACTTTTATAGATGTGCCTTTCCTTACTGCTTGTAGGAGGAGCAAGGCACGAGAAACACCTGTAGTCCATTTTAGGTCACTAACACTACTGATAAGGGCAACACAATTTTTAACACAACTTAGTATCCAGCTCTCTGTTTCCAGGTTTACACTCTACCCCCTAGTTAATCTTTCAGTTAATGGAACTGCAAAGAAGTGAATAGCTTCTGTCCAAGTGAAAACTGCCCTTTTAGAGCCAGGAACTGATCTAATCCAGGCACACCCCAGGAGCCAGTCCCATGGGCATCCCATAAAACACCCTCAGGCAATCTGAATGACTCAGGTTATAACCTGAAACAAAGCTTTGTTCCTCCCCTGCCCTGTAAGGAAATAGAGAGCTTTGACAGCACAGCTCATGCAGGCTCCACGTACCAGAAGGCAAACCCTTCTCCAAAAGCAGAGTCAGCGCAGGCTCAGTAAAGGCTGGGAAGAAGCCCCAAAACCTTAGCTGGATGCAGATGATTTCCAAATGAAGGTCTCTCTCCTCTTCTTCATGTAGATGGTAATTAATAGATCTGTTCAGTCCAACACTCCAATGACCTGATCCACTATTGCCATTAATGAGTAACAAAGTGGCATTCACATCAAGTTACACCTGGTGTATCTACAGTAGCTTGTGTTCTATCCCCATCCATAAAAAAAATGCCTGGTTTCCATTATCCAGCTGAATCCCACCATGAGATATTCCTGCAGCAATGACTTCCATGAGCACAAACAAGTTCTACCATCACCGGTGCCCTTCAAAGGGCCACTTGCATTTCACCCACTCACAAGCAAAAGACCCACGAACCAACCAGCTGGTTGAGTGGCCAGAAGTATTTAAACTGAGCCTAACCAGCTTCCTCAGCTCAGGGGACCAAAATCACAATGCTGCAGAGATGCTGTTGAAGGGGGTCTGAAGGCCACTGAGCCAGCCAGCTGACCATTAGCCCGACTGTGAGAGCACCAGGGATGATTTTCATTATTGTCTTAATGAGAAGCGACATGTTATGTATCCACAGCCACTCAGGCTAGAAATACAGTAATTCAGTGTGATAAGATGACAAGTAAGAGGTAAGAAGTTAATGGTGTGGTGCCTTGTTGAACACAGCTTGTCATGCCTCATTAGATTTAAGAGAGTTATCCGAGACTGTGTAATTATCAGAGACAGTAAAACTGTTGTATTAAAGATAAAAGCTAGTATTATAGAGAAATAATTAACTGCTTAATAGGGCATTTACTGTGCAGAGCTACAGCAGGCTGTCTCGAAATTAAACCAGAAATCCAGCCAAGATTACTGGAGCTTAAACAGGCAGCAGAGCTGTTTGGTAGCTGGACCCCAAGGCTAAGGGTGGTGATAGATCCATACAAAAGTGGCACCAGGTCTTTGAAAGCTCAAGGAGCTGATGAAGTCCTCTTGCAAGCAGCACTGCTTTTGTGCTTTGGGAGCACAGCAGAGCTCTGGAGCAACAGTGAAAGCAGCAATTGCAAAGTGTCCCTCTCCTCCTCTAAGCCCTGCAGAGAGCCAAGCCATGGCACACACAGCCACAGGCTCAGCTGGATGAGGTTGGAGAAAGGCTGAAGTCTCCTTTGCTCTTCTCAAAACGTATCTCCACTCACTGGGGTCAACTGAGTTCTCCACTGGCTGTAGGCATGGGTTTGCTTCCATGCCTCAGACAGATCAGTCCACCCTTAAGATTTATTTTAAGAAAAGTTGTACATGCTTATGCACACATCAAGCAAACAAGAAATGTGACATTTAAGTTCTAGCACCTACAACCAATTAAAAAATGAATTTAATGCACACAGAGCTGCACAAGATGGGTGAGAACCCCCATCCAACCAGATTAAAAATTAGACTAGCAGGTACTGGGTCTACACCAGAAGACAACAGGAATTTATCTTCCCAACAGCGCTACCAGCCACACCATTGATTATTTTAACTCTGTTGGGAAAACAGAGCTTCCTCTCTCAGGAAAGCACAGGTCCCGCAGCCCTCTGGCGTTCATTTGCCATTCATGGACCCACATGTAACACACACAGAACAAGGACTCCTGATCTCACTTTGTGCCTCTTCACATCGTCACTAAACAGGAAACTAGTCCTAGTAACATACAAAGCAAATACAATTCTTGTGAACTTTCAGATTCTCTCCCCAAATCTTTCTATGGGGAAGAAAACACTGGTGGAAGTTCACGCAAGCTTTCAGACAAATCTTTGAAGTCTAAAAGCAGCAAAGAACCTCAAAGCTGAATGTGGGTTGGGAACAATTGGTCTGGGGTTGACTTCAAGCAGGGAAGCTTGAGAGACCAGCCTCAACTCACAGTTCCACAGGTGGTGTAAAGTTGGGATGTTCACAGCATGTTTAAGGCAAGTCCTAGCCAGTGTAGGTGGCCTGCTGAGTTGCCCCTTTTATCCCAGGGCAGAGCTACTTGTGTTCTGAAGAGCAGCAAATTTGGGAATTGGGTCCCATCAACCACCTCTTTGACAGCACACTCCCACCCAGCAGTGTCTACTGCTGCTGCAGAGACACAATGTGTTGATAGGAGATGCTGGGTGAAATAAAGCTGAACACACCGTGTTCGTGGCTGAGGTTCCTTGTAACAGAGCAGGATGCTACAGCAAGCACCACCAAAAACTAAGCTGCTAGATGAAGGAAGATGGACACCGCTTGTCTAGGTTCTCCTTGCAGGACCCAACCCTGCACTGAACCTATTTCAGTCCGTACCTGGATGATTGCTTAAATTTCAATTAACAGTAAAGTGGGTGGATATCAACAGTAAGAGTCTACACTGTAGAAATGAAGCCTTTCTGAAGGAAATGCAAAGATGGCCCTCAAGAACAACAAAAGGAAGCCTCATGAAGTCCCAGCCTGAAGTATACAGACTGCTCCAAGGCGCACAGTGCTCCAAAGTGCTCTGTGACCATTTAGGCTTGCCTCATGGTCCAGAGCATCCCAGGAAAAGGCTGGGCATGTGGGAAGATGACACTCCTGGAAGGGTCAGGAGAAGGCAACCCAGGTTTATTCCATTAAACAGGAGCAAAGCACCACTGAGATGACAGCCTGCCTTCTTAAGGTTGTATCCTCAGAAGTTACCACTCTGGCCCTACTTGGCTCCAGAGACTACAGACAAAATGCCATTAAGTTAAACAAAAGGGAAGGAAGATGAGTGACAATTTGAGAGACATACCCTGCCCACTGCTGAGAAAGGGAAGGGCAGGAAACAAAATATTCCCAGGCCCTTCCTCCTCAGTCAAGGACAATAAAGATTATATACACCAGGCTGGGTGGAAGTTGGACATCTGAATGAAATGTGTAAAAAAAAAGTTTGGCTGAAGAGTCTTTCATTCTAGTTCTGTAATTAGTCAGAAAACTACAAGATAAAAGCTCAATGACAGCTGTCCTTACTTTTTTCCCCAGAATGAGGTAGACATTTATTATTTATTATTTTCTTGATGCAGTAGAAAGGGCTTTGCCTGCCCTAGATCTAGTTTCCTCAAGTTACCCGAGTGTGCAGCAATGCTGTCCCACAGTCTACTTTTGTTTTTAAAAAAACTCCCCAATTATTATAATCGATTAAGACAAGGACAGCAGCAACCACCCCCTTCCCTCATGCTGTTCTTCACCCCATTCATAGGGGAGCCCTCCCACATGCAAAGTCCTTCCTGCCTCCTCGTTGACCCTACATTGCATTCAGACAGCTCTGCTCCAGATATAGGTATCAGCACAGGTGCCTTTTACGCCTTTGGGAAATAAAAACCTTAATCCAGGCAGAATTAGCTGCAGCAGCAAAATTAGCTGCTGATTAGCAAAACAGACTACTAAATCAGGTTTCTACAAAATTAAAGGGGGAAACTTATTTCCCTAGGAGAAGCTTAGGTGTGCTTGGCTGAGAGTGAGACCGTCTCCTTGATAAATCTTACTGCAACCAACCAAAGAATTCAGAAGTTGAGGTTTGGAAGGGAGATGTCGACTCAACAGACAAAGCTTTTAGAACTTGATTTACAGGAGACACAAGCCTGACCCCACTGAACTCAGTGACAGGCGCCAGAGGATGAATACTGAAAACGGACCCGACCCTAGAAGCACCTTAGAGAAAGCACTGCAGCATTAATACACTTAAATTGCGAAGGGTCCCCCAAAAATAAAGACTGCAGTGCCCAGAACTGGTTATGCTGTCACCTGCTTTTACGAGAAAGGCCCATTTCTGGGGCAACATCACACTAGCAAGAGGGTCAGGACTTTATTCCTGGCCTTTGCCAAAGAGGACTCAGAGCTACTGTACCAGGGAGGAAACAGCAGCTCTCCCCCTGCCCAACCTCCACGCTATTTATAGGTGGTGTAGTCTCCAGTAACACATTTCAACCTGTTTTAAAGGACACACCCTTTCCCAGGCTTTTTCCAAGCCCCAGGCAGGAAAGGAGCCAAAATGCAGGATACAGAGGCCAAAACCCTGGGGTCTGCACTATTCTTAGCCTGAGCATGCAGCAACTCAGACAGCCCGACCCCAGACACAATGGGAGGAAGCAGCAGCCACTGTTTGCAGACAGCAGCCAAATGAGCGCACGGCTGAGCTGGAAAGGCTCAAAACATCTACCCTCCATCAGCTCAGGGAGCAGCAAACATCCCACCAGTGGTTTAAGACAACAGATTGCTACTGACTTATGTCTTCTAGTCTTCACTAGATGTATTTAATCATTCCCTCCCAAATACCCTTGTACTAATGCTTCAAGAACATAGGCACCTGTAGCAAAACTGGCAGAGGGGATAATTTAAGGAAGGATTAGGAATGGAGGATACATTCAGGTTATTTTCAGGTCTCCAAGACATGAGGCAGCAGGGATGTATATAGATTGAACTAGCTCCCACTGAAGATACCTCATTATTGCTGGGCTACTCCACAGCATCTTTGAAATAAGAAGAGATTATTCTGGGTTAGAGTGCTCTGACTTGCAAGAGGAGCGTGCAGGAACAGCAGATACTCAGGAAGCTGCTGCTGGAGCAGTGTCCCTATGCAAAGTCTTGCATGGTGCTGCACACAGGAGCTCCTAGGCTGATGCAGGCGGACCACATGAAAAAGAAGTAGCTCCGCTTTTTCCTAACCAAAAAAAAAAAAAAGAGACTTGGACATCTTTCCTCCCCAATATCTCACCTAACACCAGCTCCTCTCCCCTTTCTTGTGTAGTTGCTGACACTGGCTAGCTCATCTATTCCTATTCTCCAAAGAAATCCAGAGTCATCTGCAAGTCTAGCACAGGGGATGCTCTAGAACCCACAGAGCAGCATCACCTCCCCATTATGCACCCTGCAGAGACATACCAAGAGCCCAAGCCGGAACATTCATCCATTTGGACACATTAACTGCCCAACTGAAGGCCAAACAGCCCTTTGGTATGGTTCTCAGTTTTACAGCTCTAGCCCACGTATCTTATTTCTAGGTGGATTTTTACAGCTGTCATCATAGCCAAGTGCCAGGTGGTCACAAACAACAGCTTTGAGATAACAAGCATTAGTCATGCTCTGCACTCTGAGAAGAGGCTGGATTACTTGATGACACAGTAGGTCTTACAGGAGACCTGGACTGGGCTTCAGCTCAAATACAGAGTATTTGTTTTAACTCTGTCCTGGGGGAGGCAGTGGTGACTCTCTCCATACAGAGCATCACTACATTTCAAGTCAGTCCCTTGAAACATGGGGTACAGACAAGGAATGCTTTATCTTAAGACCATAAGATCTGAGATCATTAAGAGCGCAACACCTGAAGAATGAAATGATGCAACTGGGCTGGTAGTTATCATTAAAGTCTGCCATAGAGTTTTCTCACGGATGCTGTTAAAAAAGAATATGAAAATTTAACAGGCTCTTCCTTAAAGCTTTATTTGCTCCATTTCTTAACTACAGAAGACTAGTTTCCCTGTAAAGTTTCTTGTACAGAGTAAAAAGTCACCTATAGTATTAACTGTTCACCACGTGTTGTGGAACCAATTCAGCAAGGTGCAAGCTGCTTCACAGCTCTTGGGCTACAACTTTCCACACAGTTCTTGTTACCCAGCTCATTTCTTAGCTCACCCAACTCATTTGTTCCCTTCAGAAGCCAGGAACCTCACAGACCTTGCTTCATGCTCAGCTTTCACTGCTCAGTTTAGCTTTTCAACAAGAAGAAGTCAACATAACCAACAGCTGACATTCAACAGCCTTGTAGAAATCTGTGCGCGGTGTAATGAAGCACACCAAGTGCTGCACAGACCTTCCAGCTTACAAAGCACAACATGAGTTTTCCAGCTCAGCCAGTTTTCAGATGTACTGAAGCAGAAGAAAAACGTCTTGAGGGTCCTGCCGTACGTAGCTTTTTGCTAAACCCATAAACCTACATGTAAATTGATTCTACAGTCTGCAAAGCCTTGTGCTTCACACCTCCAGAGACACAGTTAACTTCTGTGGTTTAGTTTTCCCCAAGAGGGAAAAGCATCTGCAGTGGTGAAGTTACCATTTAAATATACATGTGTGGTCTTGAGGGTCCTGCCGTACGTAGCTTTTTGCTAAACCCATAAACCTACATGTAAATTGATTCTACAGTCTGCAAAAGCCTTGTGCTTCACACCTCCAGAGGTTTAGTTTTCCCCAAAAGGGAAAAGTATCTGCAGTGGTGAAGTTACCATTTAAATATACATGTGTGTGAAGAATCAAAATCAAACAATGTTCTGTGTTTGTGTTAGAGAAAGCAAAGTCAGCAGAGACTGTCTTGGGCATGGTAAGCCTGTAGTGCTCTCGTGTCCTGAGCAAATTTACTTCAAAACAGAATGGAAGTCTGGATAGATCAAGTGCTCTAGCATTTATTTCCTCCCTTTCCTGACATGGACTTACAATTCCACCCACATTTATAAGAAATTTTCGTGTAAAAGTCAAAACATGACACAGACAGCAGTCAGGATAATTTTGAAGCACATAAACAGTGCAGCAATTCAAACTACTTATAGCAACAAGCCTGAACTTAGCACTGGGGCAGGATCATAGAATGGTTTGGGTTGGAAGAGACCTTTAAAGGTCATCTAGCCAACTCCCCTGCTATCAGCAGGGACATCTTCAACTAGATTAGGTTGCTCGGAGCCCCATCCAACCTGACCTTGAATGTTTCCAGGGATGGGGCATCTACCACCTCCTGGGCAACCTGTGCCAGCGTTTCACTACCCTCATCATAAAAAATATCTTCCTTACATTGAGTCTGAATCTACCCTCTTTTAGTTTAAAACCATCACCCCTTGTCCTGTTGCTACAGGCCCTGACAAAAAGTCACAAAATGTTGCTTAAGTTTGACTTATCTGATGGAGATGAGTACCATTGCTTTTATTAGTCCCTCTCAAAGTTCAGACACTTCCATACACTTAGATTCTCTTTCCCATTTTCACTAGCAAATTGTCCACCATCCTGGTGAAAAATGCACTGGAAGGTCCACTGGTAAGTCCACAGGGACCAGGAACACACAGACCATAGAGAAAAGAGATACTTCTTATGTTCTTTACCAGCAGTTTCTTACAACAGTCAAGAGCCACTGCTTCTTTCAGTCAGTTTGGCAAACTCCTATTCTGTGGACCTGTCTCAGGACAAGCTATTTGAACCAGTGTATAAATCACCACCCTAGTTACTAACAGAGCACCTGTCTTGGCTTCAGCTGGGACAGAGTTAACTTTCTCCCCAGCAGCTGGTGTGAGGCTGTGTTTGGGTTTGTGCTGAGCAGAAGCTGATCACACACTGATGGGCAGAGCTGCTGCCAGGACAGTCAAGGACTTTCCAGCTTCTCTGCTGTGCCCGTGTCTGCAGGGGCAGGAGGAGCTGGGAGGGAGCACAGCCCCAGTTACTAGCCTAGGATTTGGTCTTAGGTTTAGGACTGAGACCCAAATTGGCCAGTGGTCTACTCCATCATGCACATCATGCCCAATATTATAGATGAGGTTCTGTCCAAAAGTTTGCCCTCCAGGTCAGCTCTCTCTTGGGGTCACCCCTCTCTCTCAGACTCTCAGGTTCTTATCTCCTTTCCAGGATTGCAGTTTCAAGACTCTCCCTTCTTCAGGGTCATTAGCTGGGAACAGGCTGAGCCTTAGTCCTCAGGTGGTGAGCAGTATCACTGTGTATCACTCATTTGTATATATTACTATTATAATTATTCTTTTCAATGTTATTGTAGTTTAGTTATTAAATTGTTCTTACCCCAACCCATGAGTGTCTTTTCCTTTTACCCCTTTAATTCTGTCCCCATCCCTGGGAAGGGTGAGGGTCAGTGAGCAGCTGTGTGGTATTTCAGTGATAGTCTGGGTTCAAACCACTACAGCACCTCCATCACCAAGCCCTGCTTGGGGCATTAGCTCCAGGGTCCCTACCAAAAACAGTTCTACCTTCTTAGACCAAGCACAAGGCAAGATGTGCTTCAAGAATGCATCCAGCAGTGATGTGCAAAATGAGATAAAGCAACACTACTGTCACATTAGGCAGGATCAAGACATTTTCAAAAGTCAAACTGAAAACCAGGTTTCACTGCATGAAGGGGGCTATGGAGCTCAGTCCCATACAGCTCTCCTTGCCTGGCAGTATGAACTGTCTCCAAGAGCTAAGTCTATTTCAACACCTGCAGCACAAGTGCTACTAAACCTCATTCAGGAGCTCAGAGGGCTGCCAGGCAGTTTCAGAAAAAGAGGAAGTTGGAAGAGAAATGTTCTTAGATATCCTCCATGCTGTTTGTGGTGGGGTAGAAAACAAGTTAATCCACAAAGGCTATGGCTAAAATTTCTACTAGTTTGCATTTAGTGAAGATCTCTCTTCATTTCAAAGGGTTTTCCTGTCCAGGGTGCAAACCTGGACAACTTTTCCTAGTCTACAGCCCCTTTCTCAAAAAAAGGTTTAAACAAACAGCAGCAACTGCAGGGACTCAACTCCCAAATCACACCCAGCTGAGATAACTGCACCATGCTTTCACCACTCATCTGAGCAATGATTAAGGCAAAGCATGAAGAACTGCTTCAAATGGGATTGCACAATTATCCATGCTCCTCCGTGTCATGACCTCCCTAAGGGCACGTTCTTGCACAGGAAACTGGATTGCCACACACATGCAGCTGTGAGGCTTTACTGCCTCTTCTTTCCAGTGTCTGTGTCTTAGCACTTGTAGCAAGTGACCTTACAGCCAAGCTGCCTTCAAAGCCACTTCAGGCAGGTGGGAAGGATAAGAACTCACTTCCATTTGGTTGCCAAACAGGGCAGAGTTGCAACCAGAGCAAACCCTGGACCATGTTGGAATTAGAATCACAGAATGGTTTGAGTTGGAAGGGACCTTAAAGATCGTCTAGTTCCAACCCCCTGCCATGGGCAGGGACACCTCCCACTAGCCCAGGTTGCTCAAAGCCTCATCCAGCCTGGCCTTGAACCCCTCCAGGGATGGGGCATCCACAGCTTCTCTGGGAGAGGCTTTACTACAGCCTTAAAGACCTTCTTGGTGGAATGTTTGTAGGCTCAGATGAACCCTGTCATCGCTATTGCTCATGGTAGTTGACAAATATAACCACACTAAACAGCTTTCATTTACTTCTGGGACCTGTTTTCACAGCACAAAGGACCCATTTCACATACCCCACCACAATGGGGAGCAACCACCCCACTCATCCCATTCAGACAATCATGCAAGACTAGATTCCTCACTCATTGAGTTCTGCTACCAGGTTGGCAGGAGACAATCTTTCCACAGCCCCAAGAGACAGAAGTTAAAGGACACAAACTCTTCTGATAAAAGCACAAACTTATCCTTCCTGCAATGGACCTTACCTGGGACCCACATTCTGGATGCACACTCTGAGCACATCCTATGCACACACACCTGCAAAACTTTGCAGAACACCACATCATTGTTAGTCTGAGTTCTTCTAGATGCTTTGAAGCTCTCTGCACAGTATCAGCACAATTTGAAAACCTTCTCTCTTCAAAATCAGGTGCTCTAATGGCTAAGCAGAACTTGATTGTATAAAGTAGAAGGAATGAAAAAGTCATTGCCTTGGGTTCAGGCAGGAAGTGAATTTCCACTCACTGACCTGTAAGACCTAGGAAGTTGTCCTGCAACATACCATCAAAGCAGAAATGTCACACCTTCAAGTGACAGAAATACACAGCCAGGAATGTCACCGTACTGATGGAAGAAGAGTTAAAGAAAGGCTGACACCAACTCCAGTGACATCCGTATCCCAAGATGGAGATGAGACAGTCAACCAACTGGGACTGCCCAAGCTGATGCTGGGCTGGATGAAACAAAGATGCAATCAAGGTTCTCAGGAACCTTTTTGACTCTGGACACACATCACCACCATCTCAAGATGCTCCCACACCCCCCAGCTGCTAGAGCTTTCTCCTTCCCAGGAGGCTACCACATGAATGGCCCAAAAGCTGCTTCAAAGAAAGTTATTGGCCAACGTAAATTTGTTGGTAAACCCATTACAACCTTCATGGGTTAGGAGCCTGTATACAAGCAGCCCCAAAAGCAGATCTGAGAAAGCCTCCAGCTGGGAGTGTGTGAACAAGGCACAGATAAGAGACAGCTGGGGTGAATTAGGGACCACCAGCCCAGCTGCAGCCAGAGGAGGTGCTGCGGTGGAGATCCCAGGGCTGTAAACACATCTGCTTTTGGGGTCCCAGCCAGCAGTTTCCTCCGCAACTTTAGTCATTGAGCAGATTCACAATGAAACCGCATCGGATCAGCTTTCGGTTTCTCCTCATTAACCAAGAGGTTGTTAATGTTCAAGGAAATATTAGCCCTTGCACCAAGGGGAGAACAACAGCCAGCCTGAGGTTGATGATTTGCAGGGGTTACGCAGCCTTCACCCCCAGGGGTGATTAACTGATGTCCTTGATTTTATGGGACACCCCTTGGAATTTACAGACCAATTATCCCACATGTGCACATCACTAAGGGGAACAGACACACAAAATTAATCTCTTCTTACTGTCAATATTTGGTGAAACACAGGCAGTGAAGTGTTGCAACTGGGCTACTCCAGCTGGAAAAAGCTATCAGTTATCGCAGGAACTTGGTGCAGTTTTTCCTGGCAGCTGGGTGTTAACCACAGCGCTGGAGCCTTTGAAAGTGGTTTGCAGAAGGCAGAGAGGGGCCAGCAAGCCTCAAATCCTGCAGCTACTTAGCCAGAAAACTTGAAAGTTTTAGTCCACTGTCACCAGAGGCTTTTAAACAAGGACAACAGATTGGTTCTGGCATGTTACTCAACTTGTGTTAAACCACTTAACCCAAAAGAGGAGCAACGCACATGTTGCTCTGAGTAGAATGCAGCTGCAGCACAAAGCAACAGTAAATTTTCTCAGTTCTTTCAGTATTAGCATTCCCCACCTTTTCTCACTACTCAGCTGCTTTTTCTCACTATTACCCCTTCACAGTCATCACATTCTCTCAGTAACTTCCTTTCTCCAGCCTCTCAAGCCCTAAAACTTTACAGTTTAAGCAAAGTTAAAGAAAACAGCATCACAAATCAATTAAGGCCACTATTACTCTAATCAAGCTGCACTGTATCTGACACCTGCCCTGTTAGCTTCTTCCTCCTAGCAAACCGCTGGGTTACACCATTAGTTTTCACCCTTCATTAAAATTTTCTGAGTGACTGAGTAATTGCTCATAGAAGCGGAGCCAAGCCTCACAAATTATAGCTACAAGTTCACGGTGCTTTGTTACCATCAGCATAAGGTTTACTATAAAAGTTTTAAGAACAAACATCTGTTGCCTTAACTGCCAGCTCTGTACAGCTGGAGCCACAAACCACCACATTTCCCCCCACTTTAAATCCTACAGGTTGATAACACAGAACCTAGTGGTCGCTATAAATAAATAAATACCCAACCCACCCCTGAGCAGCACTGGCCAGAGCCCAGAGAAGGGAAAGACAGTCCCCATCACCCCATCCCTCTCACAGGGCAGAGGGATGCCAGGCCGGGGGCAGGGGGGAAGTTAGCCCGGCAGAGGGATG
>NW_010107627.1:85563-96743 GCF_000699245.1 Pterocles gutturalis | reverse complement strand
TAGCAGAGCTCCTCTCCTAGTCGGCTCAATGCATCTGAACTGTTTTAGATTAATTGTCTAGGATGAGATGAATAACACCCAAATACTACTTCTTCATCTTCATGTCTGTAAAGAGGTACCTAGAACCACTATCTAAGCATAGGCACATGGGTCTTTACTCAATTGTCTAAATAAAAGCATCACATACTGCCACATTGGGCACCTAGCCTCCCTTCGCTAATCTAGCAGAGCACAAATCTCCAGTATTGTACTATCCAGTCCCCTGGAGATATCTCAGACACCCAAGTTTACCTCAAATGGAACCACCATATACCAGTTGTATGACTGAATCAAGATAAGCAAAATGGATGGTATGAAACCCTGAAAAGGATATATAATCAAAGGTATTTAACATTTGAATAATACCCTGCAGGCCAAACATTTCAATACAGTCAAAACATACAGTGGTCTGAAAAGAGAGTGGAAAAGGATATGTTGTGCATCTAACAGTCTAATGTTTAGGAGACCCAATCTCTACCTTGGAAAGCTCCAGCCTTTGCACACACACACACTCCTCAAAATGGCTTTGCTCTTGTGATTGTAGCTCCCATTTCATGATGAAGAGAAGCACACCTGCTTCAGTAGATTTTTCTCCTATTTACCAAGTGCTTGAATAGCATCACTTTTCTGTAGAACATTTTTTGTTAGTGTCAAACGGAATACAGTGCACTATGTGCTCCAGAAAGCAATATGAGCAGAGGAACTGCCACTTAAAGCATGGCAGAAAGGATACAGAGCTCTATCCTGTAGGCCCTGAGCACTGAGCAGGACATTTAAGAGGAGCCAAGTACTGTTATTCAGCCTGCATCATGGGAACATACATTTAAGTTTGTGAGGCTATAGTGCAGCTCCACACTGCAATGCCCACAATACAATATGCATAGACTGAGATGGAAGAGGAGAATTTAGCAGGCTAAGGTGATACTACAAATCTGTGCCTTTCAATTAGATGCACAGCAAGCATGCATTTCTCTCTCCCACACATAAAAAAATCTTACAAGTTACATCGTTACTGAGCAGCTGTGAAACCCAGTGAAAACTCAACAATGTCCCAGACACTCTGTGCCACAGGCTGAGGCACAGCAGGGATCAAGTCACTGTAATTTCTGTAAAATACATCTGAGTTTAGATTATTTGATACCTTCATTGAAGGGGCAGCTTGTTTTCCGTTACAAACGCCCTTAGGAGATGTATTAGACGTGCATAAACAGCTGGTCTGTGCTGCCAGAGAAAGCACAATGCAGGGAACTGAAGCCACAAGAATCAGCATTTCTGGCTGTGCAAATCCTGTCCTAGTGGGCTTAACGAAGGGAGGGCAAAATAATAAAGGAATCCCTGAGTTAGCCTTCCTGCCACTTACGCAGTGCTGCCATAAATGGCATCCACACAAGTGCTGAGCCAGCTGGATTATTTTAACTCCAGCCTGCTGGGCTGGAATCAGGGGATCATGATACACTTGGCAGGTACATAGCTTGTTTTATTGTTTAGCCATTGCCATACCACGGCACAGCTTATTGCTTCCAACAACATATTAAAAATCAATAAATGGAAAAGTCCTGCGCTGAGTGAAAGCTGACCCCTTTGTTTTCAAATCCCTTTATGTAATTTTATCTGTATTCATACTAGCACTTTGGTATCTAAACCGTGCACAAGACAAAGTTTCAGTGTCTCTGTCTGCTTTAGCTGACTTTAACTTCTGTTTTCCTTCAACTTGGTAATGGTCACATCTACCAGATCACAGACTGACCTGAAGTGTATGTCTCTCAACCATCCCTGCTGAAGCTGTTCCAGTTTGTATGAAAACACTTAAAAATACGTTGACATGGGGACTGGGAACAGAGTCTCCCCTTCCTGGATGCAAACCTTAAGCAGTGGAATATGAAATCATTCTCTGTCTCTGTGTCCGAAACACATGCAGGGGTTGAGAAGGCCCTGTCACAGACTATTTCATGGTGCTTGAACAATTTCCTCAGTGGGATGAGCACAGAAAGGATGTGAATTTGATCTGCACATTCCAGGTGAGAGCTAAAACCCCTTTCCTTCCAGATGCTGTATCTTCTTATTGCAGCATCTCACAAGTCAATGAAATGCCTTTTTCTAGGAGCTCCTCAGCCGTTTCCCACTTATCTCTACAGGAAACTCTCCACTCAACAGGCTCTAGTGTGCATTTCATTCCCAGGTGCTTATTTTGTCTTTGCACTGTACAAGGAACCTTTCACATCTAATTTTCAGTATAAATATTGCTGAGTGACACACTTGTAGGAGCTAGGGTCTCCAAAACTGAGTACTTTATGGTATCATAGGCACATCCATTGCTTTGGGACATTCTTCCACCAAACAAAAACAGTGTTACCAGCTATGTTTTTTTCCCAGTTCATAGTATAGCACAAAAACTCGTATGTTTACTCAACTGAAAGGCTTACATCACCTGCTCTGGTAAGGACTCATCAAACTATACTGTATCTCCAGCTTCCTTAACTACCATGTCCATACTCCATAAACACTACTGTGTACGTATAGGACAGTATAGACCCTGAATTATTTGTAGAAGTTTTCATCTTACCTAATGTAAATATGTTATGTACATATTTAAAAAAAATAGTAGTAAGAAATAAGCATTTTTAGGACAAAATGCATCTAAGTTGAAGGTAGATACCTACACTATAGTCAAATAAACTGTACCCTAAAAATGCCAGTCTCTCATTTCTGATAATACTGGAGTTTTGGATGGCTATTTCAGGTATATGTGTCTGCTTGATATAGGCCACCATTGGTTAGATAAAGGCTGTGAATAATCTCTATTTTCTAGCGTCTTGATATAATCCTAAAGAGAATAGATCGGAATAAAACAAGTTATCCACACAAGCATATGCAATAGAGGCTGTCGCCTGAGCATTTGTCACCTTGCCCATAATTTCACTTGCAGGACAGAATGCAGTAACACTACAGATTCAGAGTAAGCATTATCAAGCTACCAAGTGTAAAATTAAGTAGTAGTAGTATTGGTGATTTTTCAAAGGTAAAACTTTCTCTGAGAAGCCTGTAACCCTGACAGCACACTGTTTCTATTTACTTTGCAGTAGTTTTAGAAGTGGAAGTTTGCAAACTCTGTCTCATTCAGCATTGTAATATTCATTAAAATTTTCTTGCCCTTTCCTTTCTTTAAATGGCTGCTCCGCTTTTTCCTGCATGTTGCAGAGCTTACTCTTTAATCTTGTTTGGTAGGAGGTGATTTAATGGCTCCCACCAATAAAACCATAAATTATATCAACTATTCAGATGCTCTGTAAATGTTTTAGGGCCAGCTAATGAGGGAAATTTTTCAGAGTGAGAGCTGTCTGCACCAAGAGCCAAATATGATCAGGCTGAGCACAGTAAATGCAACAAAGCAACTCATTTCCCATCAAAATTTTCCTCATTTGTTGTTTGTCCATGCCCACTATGTAAATAAAAGACCAGTTTATGCTCTATACATCACTCTGTAGCATCAATGACCCCTCCTCAAATTACAGTCTAAGGAGGATTACACTGTCCATGAAGGGCCTTTCAAAAATTAAACCTTCCACTTTTCCATCTCTTTTTATTTTAGCACTGTGGCTCTCTCATAGCTTCTGGGTACCTTTCAGCATGTCACCATGTGTCACCACCAAAATGAAGTGTCCATTTGTGGAGAGAAGCCAGGGGAAAACATGGTCATGGTTCCTGCAGTTGAGCAGCTGTCATTTGTTGACATTTGTGAATCAACCCAAATGTGATCTCTACTTCTGCTACAGCACCAGCCTCATGAGACTCCAGACAACTTCTTTAACTTTCTGATTCAGTTCAACAAGTATAAAATGGAAATAAAGACACACCCATTCTCTCCCAGTATTCTGCATTGTGAAAATAACTTGAATATGCAGTGCAAGGTGCTCAGCCTATTATATTCCCTTCTTGTGGCTGATAGGATCTCATGAAAAAATATCTTTGACTTGCGATACAAAGCTCCAAACCTCTGCTTTTGCACAACACTATGTTCTAGGCAAGTATTTTTAAAGAAGAAAATTTACAGCTACTGGGAATGTTACAATTTGAAATTTATTTATACATTAAAAGAATCTCTTGGTAAGCAATATTTTAGATTTTTTTTCAGATTGGAAATGTGGAAATAGAACAAAGTATCACTTTTAATCAAAACTGAAACAAAAGTTATGTAAAACTGCCTTCCAGTATAAGGCATTGATGTGTGACATTAAATTTCACTTTATTTTTTTAAACCAAAACTTTTACACAAAATTCTGTTATCTTAAAACTTACTGTTTTTTTGGGTTTTTTTTCCAAATCTTGAATTCATAAAGAAATTGACAGCTTTTTCCTGCATATCAGCTTTATACAGCTGAAACTGAAAGCACCAGTCCTGGTTTCATCGCAGTTTCTAGGCAGAGAAGTTTCTGAATGAAGAACATGCTGTCAACTGCTATTACAAGGAAAGTATTTGCCTTTTGTCTCACTCTTACTCTGGATCTTTCTTTTCACCCAAGTGTTTCACCCCCATGAAATATCATCATTCTAAACCAAATTCATATCAGAAAATGCAAATTACTTTCCCAGTCTTAAATCCTCAGTCATTTTATACCATTCTGGTGTTGCAACACTTTTCAGTTAATTATCTTTCATACCATGCAATTTTCAAGGGACTTAGTCACTGTGCAAAACCTTGACGGGTCAGGTCAACAGGACTTTTTAGCTTATTGGACAATATGGCAAAAAACAGAAGGTGTCTTAGATTCCATCAAATTTAAAATCAATAGGTTTGATCACCTGGGGAGGAAATCTTCATGAAGTGTTCAGGGGAGGGCAAGTAAAGCAATCAACCATCACAGCTGGCTTTGGTACCTGTTCTCGAAGGGGACTGGTTCTGCAGGGGAGGGAATGAGAACAAAAGCTTTTGTGTTCCAGACATGGTAAATGCTTGTTTGCTTCTTTAAGACTTTAATGTCCATATGCTTTCCATAATGTACTTTGCAATGAAAAAGGTTAAACTGTCAGAGATACTAATCTGTTACCAGAATGTAGGTGCTCATGGTATGGAACAGATTTTGACAGACGATGGTTCATCGGTGAATGAGTCCTGTGGAAGTTGTAGGTGTCCTTCATCAACTCACTTATGGCATTACTAGGCTGCTTGGGAAGATAACCAGCCTGGCTGGTGACCTTCTTGCCTTCTGAGGTGAAATGAGGTTAAAATTAAGTCCCAAATGTCCCACTCAGGACAAGCTACTACTCTCAGGGTAAAATGCCCGTTCTGAGAGGATGAAATAACAGATTTTTTTTGTTTGTTGTATGAATGAAAAAAATGACAATATTTGGTGAATTTGAAACACACTTTTCCCAGCCATTTTAATAAAATAATTCTATTTTTTAATTGATCAAAAGATTTGGTTCATTTTTTTTTTTATGAAATGTGGGCAATTTTCAAAACAAAATGAGAAACAAGCAAGAAATATTTAATTTAAAAATTCAGAAAAAATGTTTTGCACCCTCCCTCCATTATTCAGATTCCATCTGAAAGTATCCACCTAACTCAGCAAGGAGTCACACATTATTCCAGTCACCCAAAATTGCCTTTTTCAGTGAATGAAATATTCATCCAAAATTTTTTGCTCTATTGATGTCTCTGGTTCTGCCAAATCATGAGATGATAAACCTCCCACACACTGCTGATGCAGAACTAAATGCTGACTGCATTCAAGCCAGGAAAATATGGAAGCCATTTATGGTTTGTCTTTCCTTCAAAGATGAAGGAAAATTTTCTTCAAGTCTTTGAAGATGATTGGGGAGTTAAGGTATTTACAAAGATGCTCAGAGAGAGGTCCCTGGAGTAAGATGCTCCTCACCTTCAGAATGGGGCTGGCCCCCAAGAGACTGCAGGTGTTATCCAGCACTTTGTGAACCTCTAAAACACATGGCTAACACCTGACTCAGATGACACAGGCTCATGTTATAGTATATCTTGCAGAATGTGATAAAAAGAGGACAAGACAGTAGCTGCACACTAGAGGCTGGTATTTCTTTAAATTATGTAGCTATATTCTATATGAAACATTACAAAAAAAAGTAAACTTGTGTTCCAGGTAAAGGAAAGCCGTTCTAGAGAAGCAATAAAATATTTATTTTTAACACGGGTTGTCTCTATTCCTACTTTATGATCTTTCTTCTCAAATAGCATATTTCCACCTTTGAAAAATGTAATCCCACAAATACAGAATCAGTTATCAGATTGGTGAAGCCAAGATTGCTTGGTTTTCCTTCCCAAGGGCATATAAATTGTTGTCATGTTCATCGTGTGTCATTTTGTGCAATCATATGGTGTAGTTGCCTTGTATTTCCCGTTCCTGACAATTCATTCTTTCTGTACGTGAAATTTTGACAGGATGTACCATTTCCACTTCAAAAGCCCTTGACTTCCTTGAAAATAGTGTGACTATTTTTTTTTAGACATAAAGAAAATAAATCTGAGCAATAGCTTAAGGCAGTTTTTCTAACTAAGCAGGTTACAGCTGAGAAAACAAAGGCTTGTGCTTTGGACAGATAATGGTGTTGGTTCTCAGCTTGGGAGCAAACTGGTTGATTTTATTATGCATTGATAAAGCAGGGATGGCCTGACCTCTGCTATTGAGAATGAAGTAACATAAACTGAAATTGTAACCGGGGTCAAAAGCCCAGTTTTGCAAACACGTAGTCAATTGTGTGTTGTATCACTTTTCATTAAGATGACAATAAAGTGGGAATGTCTCTTATACCCAGGACAGGAGTTCAAATCTAGCTCAGGCCACTACAGAAGTAGTTAACCAGAAGGTACAGAAGGGAAATGCTGAATTATTTGGAAACAAGAGGTTCTGGTGTCCCCAAGAACTGTGTTAAGTTCATGCCCCATAAGCAAAGGCAGTGTGGAATTAGGAATGAGCAGATCTACATCAGGTGTGTGAAGTTTACGTGCATGGATGGACCAAATAATAAAGGGACTAGTTATTTCTGTCAGATTGTCTCTATTCAGCCCCCTGCAGAAACAGATTTGGGGCAGAATCAAAACCATGAAAGAGAGAGAGAGTAAAAAATGCAAATTCCTCTTTTCATCTTTAATTAGTATTTTGGCATCCACCAGGGCACTGCTGACTTTTCTCATTGTCCTGATCCTGAAAAACACACTAGGCAAGAACAGGTCAGAGAACACCACCATTCTCACAAGCTCAACCACATCCTCAACACTACACAGAAATAGGAAACCGTGGTTCCTCTCACTCTCCAGCCTGGTTGCCTCTGTCCGCCCTCTTGATAAAAAGAGTCCTGCTTAACTGGCCAATAAAAATGTGCTTTGCCTTAACATTGCAGACCAAGAGGCAGATAGCCCCACTCCAACCCAATATCACAGCCACAAGTGGTGCGGTTTTGTCAGATCTCAGGCAAGCCAGTAAGACCCACAGTCTGTGCTTGAGCTGTCTCGGAAAGATCTGCAACACCAATGCATCAGCTTCTTGCCACTAATACTGCACACATCTCTGCTCTTTTCTTCAGTCCCACTTTTTGTTTTTTCTTCTGTCTTCAAGAAATTGGTCTTGAATAAGAGCTCACAACCATTTGACTGAGTCTTTTTCTTTTTTCTTTAAAAAACAACCAGATTTCTGATAAAGCTTTCTAAAGTCAAAGGGAAATACAATCCTCCTGCCCTCACGAAAAAATTAGTACTCTCTGTGCACGTAGACTCCCCACAGGTTACTACAGCATCTCAGTTACCCACCAAGTAATCCTTTGGAATTGGCTTGTGAATAAAGAAAACCAGAAAAGCAAGCTCATGTTGTCAGAAATAAAGTAAATAATACTAATATTTGTGACATTTCTTGTGTATGGACCAAAGAAAGCAATCAACAGATTGGTGGAGCCATGGTGATCAATTTATGAAGGTGACAAATAAGGATTGATATCCCTGCTATGAGGAAGCAACTTCTTATTGTTAAGTAATTGAAAGACATTTATCACACAGAAACACCCCCGTATCCAGCTGAGATCAGTGCAAATTGAGAATTATATATGGCTGCATTAAGACACGGGCAAATACACATACAGGCAGCTTTTGTAGCTAGATGACAACATCAGTCTCAGATCTCATTTACAATAGAAGTTTCTAGTTCTTCCTTCCTAGTGAAATCAACAGATAATATTTCTTTAATGTCGTTAAATGCCCACTTGACTACTTGGACTATAAGTGGTAAACTCTTCAGTGGATGAGAGCTTGGATAAAAACAATCACGAAGGAGACAAAACTGAGGAAGATTAAAGAGGAGTCACAAAACCATGATTGCATGATTGCTAGCAAGAACTGCTGGCAGGATTTTGAAACAATGTCATCAAATTCATAAACAGAGTAAAATGCTGATACTTACCAAAGGAGCATTTATATTTAAGATTCATTTTAAATAAGAAACCAATGTGGTATGTATCTGAGTACAGTCAGAGTGCCCACTTCTAAAATGCCAGCTTTTCTACTGTGACTACAGTTTTCTGAAATGTTTTTGTTGTTGTTGTTGTTTGGGTGTTCTTTCAAAGAGAGCATTAACCCAGGTTCAGAAAACCCTTTCCATTTCCTCTGTAGACCCAAAAGGCCTCAGCCGCCTCAGGTGATCTTCATTTAGCTCAGCCACAGCCATGCTAGATGCAGTTATTACCTCCACAACCCAGTTAGGAAGAATTGCATCAAATTGCATTATTCTTTGACCTTTGAAGAGTTAACTGACTCCATGCATGGCTGTTATTAAGTAAGAAGTCAGGATTTTATTTTTATAGCAACAGGAAAAATCTCTTCCTTTCATGTAAAGCAGGAAAGACTCACAGAACTTGCAAATGGCAATTTAGCTACCGTGATCGATACCAAGAACATTTGCACCTATATGTGCTTTTTTAGTGTTTATTTTTCCATTGGATGGCATGAAAATTGTGTTAAAGCTCAGGTGACTGCAGGACATTCTACAACATTCTCTCTGTGCTGTATTTCCTATTGTAGTCACAACTAAGTGAACCATTAAACCTGATCGAACCCACTGAACCAAACAACAAAAACCTAAAATTAGAAAAAGGTTGCCTAGGGCAATATGCCTTTTCTTCTTTCACTCTTGGTCTCTGCTGCTTGTGAATAGAGAGTTGATTTTCTAATTCTTTCCTAAGATTATACTCTTAAATTCTGGATTTCTTAGGACTTCCAGCAATGTAATTTGGTGGGAAAAGGCATTTGTTTATTTTTATGACTGCCAGTCTCTCTAGATTAGCGATGGGTATATTAAATTAATCCTTTGGTCAGAGAAAATTGCCTTACCAATACTAAATATAACATCAGACTAAAACAACAGAGAATGGGATGGTTGGTTACTTCACTCAGTATCTCCATATGCTTCTTTCTTCACTGTTACTTGATCAGTTACTTACTATTCCTGAACCACTTATCATTCTTAATGATTCTTCTGGCTCTGTATTTTGAATTGCTACTTTAATCTGATTAAATGGAAAGGGAAAAAATTGCTTTATTCATGGATAATTTAAGCAATATGTAACTAAAAATAATGGTGCAACAAATCAATCTGTATATGCAATCCATCAAGTTATTATTTTCCTATCTTTGGGGGGGGGGGGGGGAAAAAGGTATTTTAAAATGAAAAATAAATATGCCCCTAAAAAAAGATCTCAAAGCTGACATCAATGAAAACATAGGCTCAGGAGGGATAACATGATCCAATTCCAATTGTAAGTGTGAGTGAGTCATATTTCATGTACAGTAAAGCACTTAAGGAAATGCAGAATTGAAAGAGGATGTAGAACGGGAATAATAGAATATGGCAAAGGTGAAAATGTACATAGAAATAAATTGATGGTCTGAATATTAATAAGCAGAAAGAAAGGAAATGGGATAAAGAAGGCAGGTTAAAGGAAAGAAAATGGAATTCAAATAAAGGAGAATGAACAGAAGCATTCAGCAAGATTCATGCAAAGATTTTATTTTCTTTTTTAAATTTAACTGGGTCAGTTTCCATATTCTAAAGAGATCAGAGCTTCCACATTAA
The DNA here is from genome assembly GCF_000699245.1 of Pterocles gutturalis. Classification (NCBI taxonomy): domain Eukaryota; kingdom Metazoa; phylum Chordata; class Aves; order Pterocliformes; family Pteroclidae; genus Pterocles; species Pterocles gutturalis. Next base: position 86,616 of record NW_010107627.1, on the reverse strand, counting down.
TGCAAATGTACCTTTCACACACCCAAATTAGCTCAAGCCCTTAGGGTCAGGACCTGGAATCAACACAGCTTTTGATGAAACACAAGCTGCATGCCCAGACTGCTGTTTAGCAGAAGGTCACCTCACTTGGGTTGGTGCAAAAAGCCGGGAGCTTCTTCCTTTCCCATGGACTCCTTCAACCAAGGACCCTCCTGACCCACTCTGTACGTCGCACTAACAAGCTCCAGCCCCTCAACCTGCACCATCTCTTTGGAAGAAAAAGACCGGGACTGAGGGCTCATATTGCTCCAGGTTTTGTGAGAGAAGCAGACCCACACAGAAGGTTTGAAGCTACTGGCAAGTACGTCCTTCCCCATTCTTCCTATTCACATTTCTTGAAATTTAATTATCCTTTCATTGTTCTCTTTTCTAAACTCAGGTAGTACTTCCTGATCAAGATCTACCTGTCCATTTCCAGCCAGAGATGTCTGACCAATTAACATTTGTTAATTGAATTATTTTTTTAATCCACTCGTGGAAGACCAGCCATGGAACAGGAAAAAACAGCACAGCACGGGATCACACCATTGTAGGCTCCCTCTTGTGTCCGTGTGGAACTGGCAGGAACCCCTGTGAGGACTCACCAGGCTACTCAAGCACAGATGAAACAATGTCACCTTTCATGCTCATTTTCTGCTGCAGATTCTGATTATTTGCAATAGCTTACTGATGGTCTGCTGCTAACATTGTAACTCAGAATACAATTCTCTCCTAGGCAATTCAAGAGACAAAATAATCTGTTGATTTATAGTGAAAACTGGCCCTCCCCAATTCTGAGGCTTTGCTTCCAAGCAGAAGCTTGTACTAAGGTTTTGTTAGCAGCTATCATGTTTTTCACAGAATTTCATTTTCACCTGAGCTGCAAATCCAAGTACTTTCTGAATCATACTGTAACATTAAATTGTCTCCAGGACTCTCATACGAAGAGCTTTGTTCAAAACAGTGCTATCACACAGCAAGGCTCAGTGAAGTAATTTTCAGCCACAACAGTTAGGAATCTAGTGCGAATATATT
>NW_010107627.1:70693-85532 GCF_000699245.1 Pterocles gutturalis | reverse complement strand
AAAAAAAAAAAGCAATAGCTAAGAACATCATTACTTCTTATTGAAGGATGTTTGTGCAGAAGCCTTCTAGCCATGCAGTCTTGTGTTTGTGGCACATCTATATTCCCTTTTCAGCTTAACTTTGAGCCAAAGTATGAGACTTTCACAACAGGAGAATCCTTTTCTGAAGGTTATTTGATTGCCTAGCCTAAAGTCCAGTGTTTGCTCCTATAAACTGCTCTTTCTTCCTCATCCATTTTCTAATGCCAGCGTGGGTCCATTTGTTCTGTACTGTCTGCAGCTGTAGTTAAAGCATCCAGAGACTCTCCAAGGAAAAGGAAATCAGAGCCACACACCACCGTGCACTAAGAGTGCCCACAACACTCTCAATACCACTGACTGAGGCAGTCTAGAATAGAGGTGGAGAGTTATTTGCAGGGTCACGTAGACACCTCTCAGAAAGGCTGCTGTTAGTCCTGGACACTCACAGCTCTGGAGCGCAAGTAAGGGGAATGGTTTTCACGTTAGCCTGATGCCATGTGCTCAAGATTTGTTTAAGTCTGTTGCCCCGTAGCAAGCAAAACCTTGGTGGCTGTTTGCAGGATGACTTTGTGATACTGACAGATGAATAATGTTCACTGTACAAAAAGGCTGGGGAAATCCTGGAGGGAGCTAACAATTCCATATCTACTGACATATTGCCACCGCTCAGCGAGTGTTCACAGTGAAGATTCCTCATCTGTGCAGGAAGCAGGGAATAAATCACTTCGGGTTCTCTTATTTCTATTTCCAATTTCATAATATGCTCTTGCATATTATGTATTGGGTTATATCCTTCCTGCAAGTATGGCATTATAATTGATGGCGTAGGTCCCTTTACTTCTTTTGTGCACGTGTGTGTGTGTGTGTGTGTGTGTGTGTGTGTGTGTTCAGAGTTTGTGTCACATGCTGTGCCTTAGAACAGTGAATAAGTGAGGTGGAACCACCTACAAGGAGGTGAGACTGCTGCATCCCTGGGGAACTGCTAATCTTTTGTCAAATGGAAAAGGTTCAAAAGACTTAATGATATGGGATCTGGAGAAACTGTACTGAGGAGAAGCCAGACACACCTCAAAGACAATGGACAGAATAATTTCCTAAGATCCAGAGGCGACCAAACAGTTTTCTGCCACTCAAAGTCATTGGGATGGCTGGAACTGAGGACAGAATAGGCAGGAGAGCTGTGGATCAACCTTTGCTTTTCTCCTTAGTCTTACCTAGTTGCTTTGAGTTTTCTTTATTAAAAAAAAATTCAACTTTTCTTGTTCTTTTCATGTTCTGATGAAACATGAGTAATTTTTAAGTTAAAAAAACCTTTTAAGCTCTTGTGGAATTTTATTGTGAGAAGATACAGGCACAGCCACCTCAAAGCTCTGGCTGATACAGGGTCTTGACACAGGCACCATTTTGCAAAATGAAGAGACACTGTGACTTTCAGGTGACTGCCCAGGCTTTCATGTGTCAGGCACAGAGTCGGTGGGTGTTTCCTCTGATACTCCTCTCTCTGTTCCCAGGGCTTCAGAGCAAGAAGCAAAAGCCAACTTTTTCACCAAGAGCATAATTTATGTCTGCCTTGCAATTCCCCTGACAAGTAGCAGCCATGTAGTGCACAGGGCTCTCGCAGGGATTCTTCCTCTTACAAGGTCACAGCCCTGGGTGCCCCAAAGCCCTTTTTCTGCTTTCCATCTGATGGCAGGGCCACCTGATATGGACATGAGCCCAAATTCTCCAGGTCGGGCACAGCACATGTCAAAGGTGGGAGAGAAAGGGAACAGCATCTCTGACTTTCAGGCAATTCTAATCTGCTCAAGTGAGTCGTGTAACTTAAAAGAAGCTGAAAAACTGAGCCAGCCTATGCAAGAGAAGACAACAACCTATATATAGATAACAACCTATATAACTTCTCCCGTCGGTTCCATAAGTAGCTAGAGAAGAACAAAGCTTTGAAGTGAGTCATGTTAACTCCCTTTCCCTCACACACTTTTTTTTTCTAACTCTGAGTGTTACAAGGAAGCTCAGAAAACACATAGGTCAGAATTTTAGATCATGAAGATCAGGATCAAATCGTAACTCTTTCAGGAGGTTTCAATGTACTGCCTAAGCCAGTAATTATATTTGCATAATTGTGAATGAAGATTTTTCCTGGAAAAATTTCGTAGACATTTACCTTAGGTGTTAGCCTAGTGTAGTAATAGCTCACTGCCAGCTTTCTCTACAGCCCTACCTGTTCTTGCAACTTCAGTCTGTTCCTGGTACTAGCTTAAATACAGGAACACACACCTACATCCTTTATATCCACGTGGTTATTACAATCTCCATTTCCATCATGACTCAGCAGAATTAGCATGTAATAAATGGTTTTGACTTCTGTTAGATCAGACGGAGAGTTGGATAGTCCTGTATAGAAACCCAGATTGTGCCTCCCTGTTACCCAGTATTTGTGTTCAGCATTAATAAATGTATCTTTTGAAAAGTCCCTACCTCTTAAAAGCTCTGACCCCACTAGCAAGTTGCTAAGGAGAGTGACACATGGCTAGAAATACAAAGAGCCACACTTCATATTGTATTTAAGAGCTATCTTTATGTTTGATAAGTTATTAATAGATGTCAGAAATTTCAGTAACACTTGCTCTATCATTATTAATTAGAGCTGTGGAGAAGTACTTGCCTGGCTGGTGAACCCTGTTAAATGTTTCTCACATGAACTGACATTTGCTCACTTGTCATTATGCTGGAGATTAAAAAGAAAACAAACAAATAAAAAAATCAGAGCACCATTCTGCATGGAATAGTACATGCTATAAGAGAGCAGATTGCATCTAATGACACTCAAAATGGCAAAAATATCTCAGTGTTTCTCTGCCTCTTTCCTCTGAAAGATCTGAATGAAGAGTCCTAAAGAAGCTTAGCCACCTGCTTCTCAAAGACTATGTCCAATACAGGGAAATATTGCTAGCTCTGTTTTACAAATAGGGAAATTAAGGTATGTATATGGCAAGCACATCACCCAGGGTTACACAAGGTGCCAGCAGCAGAGCTGTGTACAAAATCATTAGCTTCTGGCTACCACATTGGTGTTTCAGAGTCCAGGCCATCCTTCCCACCTAGCTGTGAGGGGGATCCACAGTGCTGGCTGTTCCACAGAACTGCCTAAATCTCCGGGAACTTTCCTGGGGAGACTCTGTATCACCATCACTATGTGAATGGGATTTTGCAAAAGAGGCATGTTTGTGTCACTGTCAGACACATCAGGAGGCAACCAGGAGAGAGACAGGGAAAAAAATGTTCAATAATAGTACCCACTCTATCTTGACTGTTGCTGTCAACTTGGTTTTGGACATAATAAGAAGCAGTGAAGAGAAATTCAAAAGGATTTGGGATTTTTTTTCAGTGTCGGTTATAGTCATAGTTAGGGGAACGTTTTTTTCCAGTGTATGCAGCTGCAAGAGAGATTTTGCTTAAGTTGTTAATACAATGTTTATTTCGTAAACATATTTGTCAAGTTTGCAGCACTTACTCTGCCTAAAGGGTACCTTGAACCTAATGTTATTCCAGCAGCCATGACTTTGATTGATTGCACATCAGGAAGCTTAAGTGCAGAAAACTCCTACACAAAATCACTTTAAAGTACGGAAATTAAAATTTAAAGGCTGCTTCTTTAACATGCTCCTTGTGTGCCAGAGCAGCCACAGCCCCAGTCTGAAATGTGTGAGCAGCAGGGAAGAAGGGGGACACAGCCATTGAGCCATATTCCCACAAGACACGTCATAGACACAAACATTACATTAAGTGGTGCTAATGTGGGAGGAGAGCAAAGGAAAAGAACCTCCGTACCCTCCTACTTCTAACAAACCCACACCTGTTTAACAGCCCCAGATGCCAACTAACTGCAGAATAGGACACAAAAGGCCTCAAGCAGGACCTGGTTCTCCAGCAGACATGCTCTCCATATGCCTTTCATGCACATGCCATCAAAATCCATCATTGCCATCCAGTTAATATTAATATGCTTTTAGCAGAGGAAGGGGTACACACAGCATCCTCAGCCAAAAGCTTCTTATCCTTAGTTAACATCTTCAGAGCTGCCCAGCATGTTTGACAGCAGCCTTCCCTATGGAGGATGGTCTCCACAGAGGATCTGCTGAGCTCTTGGGGGACCTCTTTGCATTCTTATCTCAGGGCTGTTGTTTTTAGAGTACTTCTCAACACATCTTCAGGAAGGCTGCAAGTCAGTATTCCTTTTGGCGCTAGTGTTGCAATGCAGCAGGTGTGTTGGCACTGCTTTTCCATTGCTACAATAAAACCTCACAATCTCATTCCTGAGAAAAATGTCCCCGTTTTACAGGGCAGGTGGGTTGTCATGACTGCATTAGGTCCAATGGCCTGTGAAGCCATTTGCTGTATGATATTCTTTCTTTCAACTCAACTCAAGCCATATCCCCCTCTTGGCCTTTCTTAACAACCCATTCTCCCATTTACTCTTTTCTTTGCCGCCCAATGGCTGTACAATAGAATAACAATATCTGTTAATATCTCTGTCTAATATCCCTTTGATCATAGAGATGTAAAAGGTTTGGGTGCTTAAGTCCAAATTCTTTGCCCTTTTTCAGCTGCTGCTTAACTCTGGAGATAACTTAAGTTCAGTAGGTCCTTCATTGTTTAACTTCAACATTTTCTGGGCATCTGTGTTCTGCTCTTGTCCAGACTATCTTCTATGTGCAGGAGGTATCTAGCTCCAACCTGGGTCCAAATAGGATTCAGGAGCTATAATGAGGACATATAGGGACTATGCACAGGAGTTCATTCAGAGTCCACCAAGCACACACTGACAAGCCTACAGTGCTTTAAAAAAAATGCCTTGGTAACTACAGGAATGTTAAAGCAAAATCATACCAACATTTCCATTGGAAGATTTGTGGTACCAGCACTCACCAAGGAAGAGGGAAATACACCCTAATTGCCTTACCAAGCCTGAGAGGATATCAGTGCCCCTCTTCCCATGATATCTCTATCAAGCCACGAGCAGGGATGGGAGGAAAAGGGACTTTAAACCTCAAATGGGAGATGTTCTGTTGCACAGAAAGGAAAGCAAGATTCATGAATTCTGTAGCAAGGAAGAAGAGAAAAATAGCTATGCCATAGATGCCTCTGGTGTATTGTCAGTCAATGGCTAGAATGAAGAAGTACCTTATCTGATTGGTAAGTTATTCGTTGTCTGTCCAGTTTGAAATAATGGTACTGCTGCTGTCAAAGGAACAGTCCTCAGCTACATGAATGATAGGGGGAGGATTCAGCTCACCATCTGAACAGATAGGCAGCTCCAGGATAGACTTGATCCCATCTGCTTTAGGTGCTGACTGACCATAGGAATTAATTGTCTTTCTGAAAGTATCAGTTTCCATCCACTGAAGAGGGAACAAAGATAAAGAATACTTGCTACCCAAACTGATCCGAAAAACCAGGTCGGGTATTAGAAGTGGGAAGGAAGGGGAAGCTAGAAATATAGGGGAGAATAATCCAATTACATTAACTTGAAGTTTAATTTAGAAACCATAAAGATGTTTCTAAACATCTGGCTCATTCTGTCCTCTTTCGTGCTGCGAACAGTCTCCTAAATGGAAGAGCAGTTCCCGTGTTTTATACTGGTTTGTCTATCTATCTTCAAGGCTTAACAGACAAACATGATTAAAACACAGTTTGAAAAAGCCTTTCAACACTGCTGTTTATTTTAAATATTACTGTTTAATCACCGATTTCCCTATGGTAATTATGTTATGTTTAGGCTTTGGGGTTTTTTAATCGGTGTTTTCCTGTGGCTTGGGTGTGATTCCTGCAGAAGCCTTGTAATAACCAAATAACTAGGACAGCCTAATCTAATAATTTGTGTATGCATATGATGTTCAGGGGGATTATTAAAGTTATTTCCTCACTAAAATGTTATCAGCTTAGAAAGCCGAGCTGTTCCAGGCTGATGAGTTTTCATTGCAAAAATGTTTAATACAGTCATATGTACCAGACTGCAGTTGCACATGCTAATGTAATTTATTCCAATGATTTTGCCTTTTAAAAGGAACCTTGCTGCTCTCTAATTTTTGCTTTAAAAATCCTAACAACCAAAATAATGTTGTTCAAATGGCAAATGTTTGCTGAAACTGAAAGCTGCACTATTTGTCTAGACTAAAAGTGTTAGATATGGTTTATTTTGTCAGGACTTGTTATTAACATAGGACATGAGACCTCAAGAATTTTCTCCTGCTTTAATATAATTGTATTTCAGGCCCTCGGCACAACTAATTTAAGTGTTTCCAGAGGTAGAGCCTAATCAATTTTGCACACTGAGATGGAAGTCAGTCTGTTAGTACTGATTTCTCTGCAACGTAAAAACAGTGATAACAAAAAAAAAGGCAAAAAATCCCCCCGAAATAGCATGAATGCAAATAACATTACTCAGACTTTTTTGTTCTGCTGGAGTAGTCTAAATTTCAAAGCCACCTCCCACACATACACTTATATATAACATTTTGAAACACAATACTTCCTCAGATGTTGCATTCATTGTCATACAGTTTATTCCTAGATATGGAGTATTTTGCTATAGAAGGCAGAACTACATCAGTATTTTTCTGCTCTAATGATTCATTCTGAATGCTGAAAAAAACACTTGATGTACAATAAAACAGGAGCACAAGCAAAGTTTGAAAGAGATAAAAATATGGGCAGACAAATGTCAAATATTATTCAGTTGCTTGGGCTATGATATGCACAGCATGTCATGACTCTGCAGTCGTACATGCCTCATATTTCTCATTTGAGTCATAATTCTTCTTGGTGTAATTGTAGCAAATATAGCCATACTGCAATTAACATTGTATCCATTATCCTTTCAGTGAATTATCTTAGGGTTTTGTTTTTGTTTTTGTTTTTTTTGTTTGTCTTTTTTTTTTTTTTTTAAGTTTCAGAACTCACACTAGGAAGGCTTTGTTTGATCAACTGGAGGGACCACAGCACCAAACCTGTGACAAGCCTTTCTTAGAGACTCTAAGGGGGAAAAGGCTTAATCTGCTGCTCATATGCCCTTGTTATTTAGCTTATTTAGCCTTGATTATTGCAGAAATAATGTTTACTGCAGAAAAGTTCAAATAAAACATTGTCTTCTAAAGTTCAATTGAGTCTGAATATCAGTCCACTTTTTTCAAGAGTATTATGCAAAACCTCTTGTTAAACAAGGACGCTAGCAGACATGGTAGGGAAAATGAAGATATTGTCAGGTCCCTGGGGGCTCCAACAAAGCTTGATTGCTCTCACCAGTCTCACTTGAACCACCAACGAAGCTCCCTCTGGCGGTGGGCCCAGGAGTATCCTTGTTTGGGCTGTGTCATGCACAGGCTGTGCCCAGCCCGGTCTCCTGCATGGACCTTGGACCTGTGTTAGTCCTACCACCAGTCTGGCCTCCAACTGTCCTTACAGGCTGCCTGAGCTTCCTGGATCAACCCTGGTTGCATTTGGGATCTCTGTTGCTTGCCTCCAGTCCTGTCTCTCTTCCTGGTTGCACCCCAGCTTATCACCTCATCTCATCTGGGGCTGTCAGTGGATCACATCACTGTCATCACAGCTGGATTTAAAAAGTGATTTAAAAATTTAAAAATTTAAAAAGAACAAGTGCCATCTGGGATGGGGTAATCCTGGTTATACATACAAATCAGAGGTCGATAGGATGGAGAGCAGCCCCATGGAAAGATATCTGAGGGTTCAGGTTGATGGCAAGTTGAACACAAGTTGACAGTTTGGCCTGGCAGGCAAAAGGGACAACCATGTCCTGGGGTGCATCAAGCACAGCATTGCTAGCCGGTCAAGGGAGAGGATTGTCCCACTCCACACTGCACTGGTTTGGCCCCACCTCAAGTACTGTGCGTAATTTTGAGCACCTTAATATAAGAAGGTCATCAGACTACTAGAGTGTGTCCAGAGGAGGGCAACCAAGATTGTGAAAGGCCTGCTGGGCAAGACTTATGAAGAGTGGGTGAGGTAATTTGGTTTGCTAGCTTAGAGAATAGAAGGCTGAGGGGTGACCTTATCGCAGTTACGCTTCCTCAAGGGGGGCAGTGGGGGGGGAGGTGTTGATCTCTCTTTGGTGACCAGTAATGAGACACAAGGAAATGGTATGAAGCTGCATCAGGGAAAATTCAGACTGGACATCAGGAAAAAGTTCTTCACTAAAAAGGTGGTCAAAAGGCTCTTCACTGAGAGGGTAATTGGTTACAGGAACAGGCTCCCCAGCGAAGTGGTCACAGCACCAAGCCTGTCAGAGTTCAAGGAGCATCTGGACGATGCTCCTAGTCATGAGGTTTAGTTTTAGGTAGTCCTGTGAGGAGCAGGGAGTTGGACTTGATTAACCTTATGGGTCCCTTCCAGTTTGAGATATTCTATGATTCTATGATTCTCATGAACAGCAGGGAAAGGTAAAAGAGAAAAAAGTCAAGTTGGCAGAGAGTGAAGTACAAGGAAACCACAGAGTAGTATGTGAAAGAAGAAATCACATAGCAAAAGAAGAGGCTGCAAAGACTAGCAGAAGTAATGGAGAAAGATATTAAATAACAAAGGAAATAAAAGGTGAAGAGGAATTCAAATAGGTGAAAATCATGCCATTTTAGCAAATCCTATCTTCAAATTATGACCCATTGGCTACATAGATTCATATATTAGGATGCTCAAAACAAGGTCATACAAACTGTCATACCCTATAATTAATTGGTTTTGGTGGGTTTTGAAACAGACTGTATTGAAAGCAGAATGAAATTCAAGAGAAGAAAAAAAAAATGGTAGTCAGGATGATATTATTTTGTTCCCTTAATATGAAACATTTCACAAGTTTATACCATGTGAAATCTTTACTTTTGACAGTTCAACAATCAAGTGCTTTTGGCAGTTATTGGGCAGTTCAGCTGTATCACAAAAGGAGAATGTCAGCAATTTGTTAAGAATATGAACATCATCTTTCTAAAAGTAGTCATCTGTCATGAATCTAGGGTAGAGTCCCAAAATAGGGCCATTTTCAATCCTTATTTCTGTTTTCCGGTGACCTTATGGTCACAAAAACTTCTACTGCCAGGTAGGAACACCCTTTTTTACTTTTTTACTTTTTTTACTGAGCTACTGAACAGCAGAGATTTTTCCCTTCGCTCCTGTGAGTCTGACACAAAACACACGTGTGGAAAGATGCCCTATCTGCAACTTATAAGAGTCTAATGTAGCTTCTTTACCTGACCTTACTTTTTCCCGCAAACAGCTCACTGAAGTTCACTTTTGATCAATGTCACTGTCATTTCTAGGCTCAACTTTATTTACGGGTAATGGCAGAATCACCTCTCTCCATTTCTACCCTTAGGTAATGGCAGGATACCCATGATTTGTGGGTACTGACTGTTTCATACAAGACCGCAGTTGACTACATTGAGAAATGCAACATAGCATGCACATCACTTTTTTGGTTCTTCTAAGACAAGTGAAACAACGTAAAGCTACATTGGCACCTGAGGAAGCCCGATGCTCTGGTAACCCGCCACATGTAACATCCCAAGGAAGCCTGCTTATCTGCAGCAGATGGAAATCAACTAAAGTCTCCAGCAACATACAGCTTCTACATAAACATTCATCAAAACCTTGAGTCAGTGCCCAGCTGCACTGCAGGACTTCTGCTCCATAGTTCACAGGCTCAAAAATTAAACATGTGGCTAAATTTGGACAAAGAAGGAATACTCAGCACCTGACAGGACAAACTCTAACAGAGCCAGCAAGGTGACTTCTGACAAGTGGAAGTAACTGCAGTTTTCCCAACATTACTATTTTACCTGCTTTCAATAAATAATGCCATTCTGAGAATTTTAGTTCACAGTTGCATATGTGTATGCAACTTCAAACCATTGTATTTTCCTTGTAAAACATATAATTTCTCTGCCCAAAGGACCTATGAAGAGCTTGAATCACTTTAAATCTATATTTGGCCAGCAGCAGTACATGCTAAAACCCCTCATCACATCTTCTGTTTTACCAGGACCGGAGGTAAAGAGATGCTGTTTAACCTTTCTCAGCCTGCAGCTGTTTCCTTCTCATTCAAAAGATCTGTACATTGCATTTATGGATAATAACCTCCAGGGCTACAAGAAAGTTTTGGTCCACTTTATACTCTTTGCACTGAGACCCAGAGGGATGGGGACACAAAAGCCAGACACTCTCGGGAACACAGGAACTGTCCATGTGTGTCTGGACAGTTTGGTCATTCCCAAGCTTGCCTGAGCACAGGAAAATTCTTGTGCCCATCCTCGAATGTCTTCTGGTCTCTTCCAAATAAAAGGCCAATGCTCAGCTCTGATGCACTGGCAGCACAGGTCAGCAGCGCAGACAAGAGAACTGGCACCCAGGCTGTGCTGTCTGGGTAAAAACTGCAGTGAGGGAGCATGGTCTGGGAAGGAGCACAACTTGCCTGCCTTGCTTACATCAAAATCAAGCAGGATTGACTTTTCACAAGCAGCTACTGACTATGAACACACAGTTCACCCTTTGTCACTCAGAGCAGAGGACCAGCTGCTTATAAGCCATGATCTTTTAAACTCTTCAACCCCTGGAGGTGCAGCAGGCAAAGACAGTGTGTTAAACTGCCTGTAAAATCCCCTCCTAGCCCAGGTCTGCACAGCACAGTGAGCGCAAGCACCTACAAAATGTCACAATTTCACACTAGCAAGTTTCAGAAACCAGCATTTTCCCTCAGGACATGTGATTTTAAAATACTTGAAATATATTTGTATTGTGTTTATCCTCTCCAATTTCCCATCAAGGAAACCTGTCAACAATTTGCTATGGGGATAGGTGGAAAGAATGGGGGGAGTGTGCTGGAAATACTAGAAAATCACCTGTCATCTTCATCAGCGTGATGCACAATAACATGTCAAGCTAAGCGCAGCTCACTGGTGCTCGCTCTCCTGACAAGACAGAGCTTTAGTCTAAGCACCTAAAGCTACGTGTATATAGAGATAACGGTGGCTGCACCATCTCAGCTTTCAGCTCTTCTCTTTTAGGCAATGTCAAAGTAGTCAGGCAACTCGTACAGCAATTTTGTCACATGGGAATGGGCAAACTGGCTTCTTTGTGCCACAGATCTGACCCAGAGGTTTTTCTGAGGGATTGTTCATTGCAGCCAGCAGTACTTCAGAAATAAAGACACAATTTTTAGTGGGATAGTGATGGAAGACTAGAAAAATCATCCCTTTTTGTTCCTTCGTGGAGCAGGACAAACTCAAAGTTTGGTGATATCAGACAGTTTGTTTTCTTGAGTAAAGTGTAGCAGACAGCTCCTGGTTTGAATTTGCTCTGTTCCTATCTTTACATCACTCAGATTTGGGAAGGGTTCTTCTTAAGAAGCACCCTTTATGTTATTACAGAGACAATTGAAAAAAAAAAAGCACCCATGCAGTAATGTTCAAAAATAGTTTTATGGTTTTATAGCACTCATGTTAAAGTACTTTTGAAATACTGAGGTTCACAGTCAAGATGAAAGCATTCTTTCATTTTCTTTAACAAAAGTGTAATCACATTAAGATTCACAGTAGGCCTTCTATTCCTTTAGGTTATTTACATGAATCCATGCTACAATAAAAGATCAGTTATGGTGTCATTGGCCCGTAATTTGAAAATGGCTTTGTGAGATGTTTATTGCATTTTGTGTCAGTATTTTCACATGACCCATGTATTCAATGTGGGTGAGTTGTGGGAAGAGAATACGTATGCCAACTTCATAATCTCCATATAAAAATAAGAATAACAGGCCAATACTAGTTACTCATACCTTGAGAAGGGCAAGAGGAACAGTTTATTTACTCTTTGCATGTCTGATTCATTGCTTTTTGTTCTCTGAAAAATGTCTAGATGAAATCCTTGCTTAAATCATGACATTTTTACCCTGCTCGGATACTGAATTTAAACTAAAGCAACCTAAAAGCCTGCATATGATAATGTGATGTAATTTTGCAGGATATCACATTAATTCACTGCTTTATCTGCCAAGACTTTTATGTACCTTGCAGATAGACAGACCCTGGAAGGGTGTATATGCAAAGATCAAAAGTGTTAGTCAAATTCCAGAAGACCAAAACTGGTCATAAAGTTATGTATGACATATTTTATCCACTTAAAAGAAGAAGCAAGTTTCCAGTTCTCTCTCATTAACTCTACTTTGCCAGAAGATAGACTGCCAGCTCCACCATTTGGTGGCACACGTTTTTTGTGCATACTTCCTGAGAATGGGACCTGATTTATGACAATTTAATGACGTGAGTAACCTGACACAACCGACTAGCCAGCAACATTCAACAGTAACTGACAAGAGCTATCTCTCTGTCAGCTATTTAATCATAATCAGCTGACATAATACTGGATGCTGAGTTCCTCAGAAAAAAATCAGTCATGCAGAGCATCGTGTTAGCTAATTTGATTTTTGGCTTCTACATTCAAAGGAAAACTGATGTCTAATCAAGAAAATATGTACAAAGTTTTTCTCTCATTTCTCTTGTTCATGTTATAAGGTTTCAGACTGACACATCCATTTGAGGCCAGCCTAATCAGCACACTATTGACTATGTGAAAATGAGCAACATGTTTGAATGTGAATGAAGGCAAAGAAGTTCACTGTATATACTACAACATTTAAAGTCCCACTTTCTGGAGCAAAAAACAGCTGTAACACGTTTTTTTATATTCAGATATTTTCAATTTTTAACCTGATTTCTAAGGAAAAGAAGCTGTATTTCTGTACATGTCCCTCCTGCTTGTCCGTGCATATCTCTCTGTGTCACTTCCCAGAAAAGAAACTTGAAGAAAACAAGAAATTTCAATGAAATTGGATATCAGGGCAAAAAATCAAAGATATGAAATCCCCAAAGCCATTGAATCAGCAAAGATACTTGTTACAGGAATAAAATCCTGGGATCATAGAACAGGTCAGGTTGGACAGGACCTCCAAAGATTATCTGGTCCAGTCTTTCAAGGGAAAGGCAGTCTACATGAGATTATCTAGTACCCTGTTCAACCACATCTTGAAAACCTACAGTCATGGGGACTCTACCACATCCCTGGGGAGGTTGTTCCACTTAATGACTGTTGTCCCTCTAAAAAATTCCTTCTTCTGTTGAGATGAAACCTCTCCTGATGAAACTTTTACCTGTTGCCCCTTGTCTTTTCCATGTGGCTCCTTGTGAAGAGAGAGGGAAGGAATTTTCTAGTCTTCCATCACTATCCCACTAAAAATTGTGTCTTTATTTCTGAAGTACTGCTGGCTGCAATGAACAATCCCTCAGAAAAACCTCTGGGTCAGATCTGTGGCACAAAGAAGCCAGTTTGCCCATTCCCATGTGACAAAATTGCTGTACGAGTTGCCTGACTACTTTGACATTGCCTAAAAGAGAAGAGCTGAAAGCTGAGATGGTGCAGCCACCGTTATCTCTATATACACGTAGCTTTAGGTGCTTAGACTAAAGCTCTGTCTTGTCAGGAGAGCGAGCACCAGTGAGCTGCGCTTAGCTTGACATGTTATTGTGCATCACGCTGATGAAGATGACAGGTGATTTTCTAGTATTTCCAGCACACTCCCCCCATTCTTTCCACCTATCCCCATAGCAAATTGTTGACAGGTTTCCTTGATGGGAAATTGGAGAGGATAAACACAATACAAATATATTTCAAGTATTTTAAAATCACATGTCCTGAGGGAAAATGCTGGTTTCTGAAACTTGCTAGTGTGAAATTGTGACATTTTGTAGGTGCTTGCGCTCACTGTGCTGTGCAGACCTGGGCTAGGAGGGGATTTTACAGGCAGTTTAACACACTGTCTTTGCCTGCTGCACCTCCAGGGGTTGAAGGTATCTCCCATCCCTTCTGTCTCCATATTTACTTTCTCGCTATGGGACTGCATGTATTAGAGTCTGCAGTGTGAAATCATGTCAAGAACAAATAAGGAACCTCCATATTTGAAGCATGTGTTGTGCCTGTCCTGGGGAAACCACCTCATCCCTATTGTGAAGCTTGGAAAATTGTAGTTTGGTGACTCGAACAGAACTACCTGGCCTGCAACACACAGAGCTGGGTAGGACTGTCCCAATCCTAAGGATGTTTTTTTGCCAGAGCAGCCACAGCAGATTTTAAATGGCAGGCATAGTGAGCCTGCTGTCATGAGGTGCCCTCAGTCAGCTGTGTGCTCCATATGTAAGAGATCTGACATTGTCACTATTGACTATGGATGCTTTTGTAATCTGGTTGCTTCTGGACCTGAGCCATGCCCTGCAGTCTCAGAGAAGTTGGGAGTAGATCCTGAATCTGAAAACACTTTGTCCAAGGCATTATAGTATTCCTCGCCTCTGGAAGGATCTGTACCTTCTCTGTTTCCAGTGTACCTCATGCTGAGGAGATGCCCTTAATTTGTGGCAGGAGCTGAACAACATATTACCCTGACCTTGAACAACAACCAGCAGAAAAATTAATTTTGATAGGTATACATTACAAGTAGTCCTCAGTTCCCAGCTTACAGACTGCTAGGTTCAGAGCCATTCCTTAGGAAGCATCTGTTCCCCACTGCCTGACCTGTGTTGATGCACCTTTACTGAGCCTTTCTTCTCTCCCAATCAAACAGTTAATTCCCACAATGGGAAGCAAATTGAATTAATCTGGAATCCACCTTGCCTCCCCCATCTGATGCCTGCACATGTAGCTAACTACCTCTGCTGCCTTTTTCTCTGTTCTCCACAGCCAGGCCCCTTCCCCAGTCTCTTCAGCCCAT